>NW_015505363.1:375091-379778 GCF_001515645.1 Sinocyclocheilus grahami
CCAGGCAGGTGGGTCCGCCCCTCAGAAACCGAATAGGACTCGTGGGACAGGGCTTTCCTTTTGGGCCAGCTCTGCTCCAGAGGGCCAGGGCCATTAGCTGCCTTAATATTCTGCATTACCTTTCCAGCCATTTGTTGGCCCTTTGTTGTGATACCTACTTAAAATATCAAAGCCTGTGAGAGCCTCAATGAGACATTTGAAAACTGAGAAATGCGGGTTTTATGTGTCAGCGCTGTGTCCCCTCCCTCTGTCCCTTCTCTTTACACAGCTCCATGCAGGTAGTGCTGGATGAAAAAGGAATCAAAAGGGGAAAGAGAAAAAAAGTTTGGGTGGGACATCAATGGCTGACATGGTTGAAACAGAACAAAAACTGAAAGCTATGCAGGAGAGAACAGAATGAGACAGAGAAAGAATCAAAGCACACTAACCGAATGGGAGAAGTGAGAATTTTAAAACTCATATCCAAAATGTAAACCTTTCTTTGGCGTTCAGGATGGAACAGCTCTCATGGTGCCTAAATCAGTTGAAGCTGGTTGACCAGTTGAAGAAAGTGGGTGAGGGATTTAAATGGCTGGTAAGTGCCCGCTGGCTAGTTACAATCCCAGACTGACTTCAGTTTCAAAGTGTGAGTCTTCAGCTAAATGAATTTCCCTCCCCAAAGGCAAGCAGAACTCCTCCAGAAACCACAAGGAGATCCCAGTTTCATCTGCTTCAGTTAATTACTGCATGCTAGCCTGTGACCGTCATAATATTACATAGCTCACAGGGTCCAAATAACTCAACAGGTCTAACACATCAGCATTTGAAGGTGTGTTGTCTAGCAGTCCTTTGTAGTGGTGACATGCCGAAATGTGTTGTACATCTGGTCTCACGTCATTTAGTGACAAAGGAGCTGAGTGGTTTCCATAGTATCGCATTCCTGGGAGACTTATGAACTTTGTGTGAGCCGCAAGATTTTGTCCTATAATCGCTAGTATCTGATCTGCCGCTGGGCTTAATTTTTGTTAGTATTTGACCCACTTCCAATCTAATGAAGAAGTTGAAATATCTCACCTGCCTTTCCTTCTCAAAATTCTGGAATTTTTGAACCAGGAAAAACGTTTCAATTCCATTTTTCCTGGAAGATGCGTTAACCTTTTTCCCCCTTTGACATGTGGCTCAAGTTTTTGATTGTTATGTAAAGTGTCTCACCTGTGCCTCTGCTTTTGATTCTGTAGCGGTTAATCAGCCTCTTGTTGTTTGATTATGTCTGCCTCCATTGTGCGTCTGTTGACTGTTGAAATGAACTGTGCTTGATGTGGTCAGAACACGGCCGTAGCACGCGTTCCTTATGTCTACAGCACTGAATACATCATAATGCACCAGCAAGTGCAAGGCTATGACTTATATCTTTGATTTTCAACATCGACATCTAAGTCTCCATCAAAACATTGTTTGTCACTGCTTTGAGTGAGGCTGATGTGGCTTTGTGGCTTTCATTGGACAGATCTGTGTGTGTGTGTATGTGTGTCTGTGTATCAAAGTGAATAGGTCCCTTTGTTAGCTGTAGCCAGTGAAGGGACATAGCAGAAGGGGGCAAGGACATGGGAGGCTAAATATACCTCTTGGTATGGTATGGCGGGTAGCTGGCCCTTAACCCTGTGCCCACATGGTTACCTCTATTGTAATTCCATTTACATGCTGCAGCTCATGGCACGATAAATGACTAAAAGCAAGGAATGCAAAGCATGCATTGTCAGTCGGTTTTAGTGTATTTATCAAAAAAATAATGTGACATTTCTAAACCTAGACATACCCAAATTAAAGCCTATACACATACCTAAATCATTCTTATTCACATAGCATCTTCATCTGATCTTCATCTGTCCAAAAAATAAAACTGGAGGGGGAAATTTAAAAAAAAAATCTAGTGAAACAAAATTAATTTACATCTATAACACTTACTTCTATAAATCTCAGAATACCTAGAATGTGTTTTATTTAGCAATTCAAGGCTTAAATTTCATACTATTTTAGCAGGACATTAAATATAGTGCACAGCCACTTTTATGATACTTCTATGATGGTTTTTATGTTATTTAGGAGATTGCCAGCCCTAGTCCTCATTCAGTGTCATTAACATGAAAACAATGGTCAGGTTTTTCAAAAATTCCATGTTTTCCAATGAATAAAGAAAGACATGAAGGGTGAGTAAATAAAGAATTTAGCCTTTCTTTAAAAATTTAAAAATGAATCCACATCCTCACTTATTCTATAAGGGTTTATTGGGGTTATTTGGGTTCATCAAAAAAATGTCATCCAGGTGTCTTAATGAGGCCAGTAATCAGACTATTGCAGTCTGTGTAAATTAATATGTTGCAGGGATTGATATTTGCTAAAATGCACCTGTAATCTGAAGACTGCAGCACCAACATATTCACAAACTGATAAGAAAGGGATTATTTGATCACATAAGCATATTACGAAGAACAATTTTACATAATTCAGTCCCATTGAATAAATAAAAAAAACAACAATAAATATTTCATCAGCAGTGTCATAGCCAGGTTAAATAAGGCTTTGGGGTTCAGTGATAACTTGTCTTTACTTGTAACAACACTACATATAGGCATCAAAAACAGTGTTTTTTTAAGCCGGGTGTGGCGGCATGAGCAGAAACCAGCCGACTGTTTGAAGTTCTGAACTTATTTTTCCGGCAGCGTTGTTTCGTCTCTGTGCGGCGGGAGTGGAGAGACAGCCACTGCAAACAGCAGGTGTGGCTTTTGAACGAAGCCATGACATGGCAGGCTCTTTAGTCTCCATCGCATGATTCTTGTTTTCATCAAAAGAAGAAAGGCCCTCCTTGCTGTTGTCTTTCATCTCCAGGAGACGGCCTCTCCTTCATTTTGTCCCTTTTGTTTGTGTGTTGTCCCTGGGCTGCAGCTTTGTGGCTTTCAGCAGGTGTTACTATTTAGAAGTATGGTTGAACATAAGAAGTGGTTCAGGACTGCCACACGGCTGGGATGAAGCACTTAATATCTAGTACTGAGACCAGGAGTGTTAAAGACATTGATCTCCCTGAGTTCATACTCAGATGAGCCTCATGTAGCACCATGGGAAGGGGGTGTTAGAGATGGGCAGACATGGCTATAAAGATATTGCCTATAGGAGACATTAGATGAACATTCATGAAATCTCAAAAATGTGTCAAGAATACCTGTTTTTAGTTAATCAAGTCTTACATTTCAGTCTGTTCCTCACATAGATGTATTATACTATTTTATCAGGATATTAAAGATAGTGCACAGCCACTGCAGTCTGTGTAAATTAATATGCTGCAGGGATTGATATTTGCTGAAATGCACCTGTAATCTGAAGACTGCAGCACCAACATATTCACAAACAGATATGAAATCTATTGTATCACACAAGCATATTGCAAAGAATAAATTTACATGTCACACAATGTGTCTTCTCACCTATTGGATTTATTTAATAAACAACAATAAATATTATTATTTCATTAGCAGTGTCATCTCCAGATTAAATAAGGCGTTGGGGTTCAGTGGTAACCTGTCTTTACTTGTAACAGCACTACATATAGGCATCAAAAACAGTGTTTTTTTAAGCCGGGTGTGGCGGCATGAGCAGAAACCAGCCGACTGTTTGAAGTTCTGAACTTTTTTCCGACAGCGTTGTTTCGTCTCTGTGCGGCGAGAGTGGAGAGACAGCCACTGCAAACAGCAGGTGTGGCTTTTGAACGAAGGCAGGCTCTTTAGTCTCCATCGCATGATTCTTGTTTTCATCAAAAGAAGAAAGGCCCTCCTTGCTGTTGTCTTTCATCTCCAGGAGACGGCCTCTCCTTCATTTTGTCCCTTTTGTTTGTGTGTTGTCCCTGGGCTGCAGCTTTGTGGCTTTCAGCAGGTGTTAATATTTAGAAGTATGGTTGAACATAAGAAGTGGTTCAGGACTGCCACACGGCTGGGATGAAGCACTTAATATCTAGTACTGAGACCAGGAGTGTTAAAGACATTGATCTCCCTGAGTTCTTACTCAGATGAGCCTCATGTAGCACCATGGGAAGGGGGTGTTAGAGATGGGCAGACATGGCTATAAAGATATTGCCTATAGGAGACATTAAAGCCCTTTATCCTCTATTGTAAGAGCCTTTAAGGTGGGGCTGCCCTGCATTGCAGACAGGGCTTGTCCTCGATGTGGCCCTTACCATGTCAAGCCACTCTGTAATGCAGAAGAAATCAACCCACATCTCCAGACTGGATTTGGCCAGCCTACAAGGGATAGCTGTTTCTCAGACATTTAAAGGGGTCATATGATGTTGCTAAAAAGAACATTATTTTGTGTATTTGGTGTAATGAAATGTGTTTATGCGGTTTAAGGTTAAAAAAACACATTATTTTTCACATACTGTACATTATTGTTTCTCTTCTTTCTGAAACGCGTCGATTTTTACAAAGCTCATCAGTCTGAAAAGCGATGTGTGCACTGATTGGCCAGCTATCCAGTGTGTTGTGATTGGCCGAATACCTGAAGCGTGTGACGGAAATGTTATGCCCCTTACCATACCCTGATGCCCTGTCAGGCCGGAGTGACGAGACAAAAACATTCAAACCCATTACAGATGAGGCATTTGTTGCATCCAGTCGGGACATAATTAGGGATTATAATGACTTATACTGTCTTTTTACGC
>NW_015505363.1:380264-401867 GCF_001515645.1 Sinocyclocheilus grahami
AGTAGTTTCGCTTTCACAACGAAACACAGCGTCACACACGGGGGCTTGAGTGAACGGAGATGGGCGGGCTAGAGTGAGCGGAGGCCGGCTTGAGTGAGCAGCGCCGGGCGAGCTTGCGGCAACCACATGTGATGACCGCAAGAATAAAAGTTACAACTTCTTTCTTTGTGTGAATATTTGGACGGCGTTATGCAAATCTTCCCACATCGTGACGTAGACATGTGGGGCGTGTTAGAATGCGCTGTTTTAGGTAGGTGTGGTTGACTCTTAACTTTTATAAAGAATATCTCTTTGGATTTGAGACTTTAGTCTTTGCAACTTTACAGATCTTCTTTATGCACCAAGAGTTTGTAACACTCCAAAGAGAAAGGAAAAATTTAAATAGCATCATATGACCCCTTTAAATCACATCCCACTCCCATCCCCCTGCTGGAACTCCAAGTGAGGTAGCTGGTTGGAGATTCCATCGGTTACACTGTTTGATTCCAGAGACAGTCAACACACTACGGCCCACAATTCTCAAAGGCCCCAGCAGAAATGCATTCCTGTCTGGTACCCTCCAACCCACCCACTGCTGCTTACTGTCTGCATACTCTTTCTCTGCTTCTGTGCAGTTATTTCCATTCCTCTTAGTTGAAGTGGTGACACAGACATTAGCTGCCTCAGGGGCAAGGGTGTCATGCACCTTTTTTGGTGTGCTAGGTAAGATAAGACATGACCAAAGAAAAAAGAAACACTTACTACTTAGCAGTTCTCTATATAAGTGTTAAATGGTATAAACCTTTTGGATTAACATGAAATGGGATTAGGGTTCAAATCCTGACCTTAGATAGAGCGTTTTTATTAAACTAAGCACTTAACAGCCAGTGATTAGCGTGCATTTTTATTACATGGAGTAGCATTTACATGTTGTTAAATGGGTAAAACATTATGTGGGTGGGTAGATGATGACAGACTTTTTAGTTGAAAGTCAGTGATCTATGGAAAGCTCAACTCAGTTGGACTGATCAAATTTAGATTTGTGATTTATATCATTTTACCAACATTTTAGACAAACATCTTTTTTAACCTTACAAATCTGAGGTGAACACGCATGATGCTTCTTCTCAGGAGCATCAGTGTTCCCCAGTATCTCACTATCCAACCTTTGCAAAACTGTCAAACCAACATGCATACTCTTGGGGTAGAATGTTTTTGTTGTTGTTGTTTGCCAAAGAACATAAAATAAAAAAATGTCTTATCCCTGTCAAAATTATATGCTTAAATTTTGTGACCTTTCACAAGTCTGAGTCACATTTAGTCAAAGTTGGATGTAGGGTAATCCCATTTCATATTCTCAGCCATAAAACATTCTGTTCTCTAGTTCTCAAGAGGTGATGGATCAAGAAACCAAATTCTTAGCATTTGTTTTGCAACTGTGTGATTATCAAATGAGAATATCATTTATCATATTTCACACACTGCAAACGTTTGCTAAACAGGATTATTGCTGGATTCACTGATTAATTTCATTTGCTCAAAAGTGAATGTAAGTGAATAACTGAATTGAACAACCTGGATGCCGCCATTTCCATAGACAACCACATCTCAGGGTTGAAAACTTCCAAGTTGGAAATCTAACTTCAAGTATTGTTTTAATGCACTTTTCTAAATAAGAAGCTGGACATTAAAAACTCTCAGAGGTGAATGAAACTCTAGCGTAATGTTTTCTCTAACTGGACATCACACGTCAAGACAACACAAGGGCATTGTGGGGAAGTGTTAGACCACGAAAACAATCTTTCTTTAAACGATTTTGTCTCGGTCAGAAACTCCTCTGAAGGTATACTTATTTGTTTACCCTGCTAAATAAAAGACTCATGGGTCTTTAAAAGCTCAGGGGAAGCGGGGGAGGGATCAAGGATCTTTGAAGCATCTATGGACAAATGTCTCAAGATAAGTGGACACAAAGACACAAAAGGACAAAAGCAGCTGAGGTCGGGAGCGCTCCATCACCGAGAGGCAGCGTTATCTTAGCCGGTAGAAAGAGGAGAAAGCCACCTCTGCGTGTCATGCTCTTAACCCCTCTGTCACTGTTCACCCCCCTTCTCTTTATTTAGGTGAGGATAAGACCGCCGACAGAAGCCTCTAGATAAGACAACCATTCCGTCCCTAGTGGAAAGTGTGGTCTGTTAGCAGGTATTCAGATCACTTGACCTCATTCCACAAGGCTACGGGATCTTTCAGTGGGATAATTTAGACATAAGCCCTTAATAATGTTGTGATTTACACATTGTTAATCAGAGTGAAAGAGTTTGGTTTACGGTGTCAGATCTGGGGGCTGCACATCACTTGCATGATTCAAGGTCTAAGAAATGACATGAGGAGACAAGACAAGCCTCTTGTGTTCTCTAGGGCCCCAGTGGATTGAATGATCCTTTGGTATCGTCTTTCATTCAGTTTTCTTTAAGCTTAAGGTCTGTATTCATAGGTCTTAATGGGTCCCGTCTCATCACAAGTCTGTAGTTAAACATAGCAGTGCAGCACTGAGTGACAAAAATGTACAGTACTAGACTGGTCACTTAATACATGAAGGAAAAGTTTGCTTTGAAGTCTCAATTGTATGAGATGAAATGGAGAGCAAAACTAGGCAATCACTAAAGTCTCCTGCTTCTTTCTTTCTTTCTTTTTCTTTAGGAATTTTATGAGAAACAAAGTTGGTACGTTGCTGATAACTCTCTTTAAGTCTCTTGCAATGTATAAGTGAAATCTTTGAGGAATACAATTTTCCTCTGGGTAACACAGCCCAACTAAGATTTGTAAAGTCTTTTCTGAACTTATTTCATTCCCTGTCATCTTTTGCATTTTCTTTCTCAGTGCTCTGTAAACAATGTATTATGTTGCCAGAGGCAAGTGGATTTAATGCTGGCTTCTTAGATCTGCGCTACGCCACATTTGAGCTGGTCCTCTGCCAAAACCAGGGAAACAACTCGACAATTTGAAAACAGCCAAGTTCTTTGGCCACTCACCGCAATCTAGAAATGTGCCTGGCAACTTCACATGCAATTAAATCAAGGGGAAAAGTCCCAAGTATAACAGGCGCTAAACGGGAGGACAGTTGCAAGGTTCTCTTACTCAGAGTGCAATTATTGCTTAGTCATTTTTCCCATGTATGCGATGTGTGTTTCTGCAGGCCATAGATCCACATTCTTGATGTCAATATGTTCCTTCGGAGGGTGTAATTTTGCAGGGAGCTCGACCCATGGTTATCTACAGAAATGCTGCTGGAAATGTTGCACGCAAACAAGTCTGATGGCTAAACTATTGACATCTGTTAGACCAGTGGGCTGAGCTTTGATTTGCAAAACATGTTTTCTCACAAACAGCAGCCCGATAGACTCTCTCACTACCACAGATACAGTAGAAGGAGAGACAAATTTCATGACCATACTACTGCAAATTTTCTGGATGATTTCCTACATTTTGCAGAATGTGCTGTATGTATCAATAAATAGTTGTGTACCATATCTGGACCTCCAGCAGCATGGATTAGAGACCCCTGTTCTGTACACTGTGCACATAGGCCACATTTAAATTTCATGTTTCAAGTGACCCAATTCCGATTTTTCCTGTGGCACCAAATCAAATATGACCCACGAACTTGTAAGCATGAAAAAAATCACATGGATTTCGATATTCTCAAATCCGTTTCAGGTCTCATTCATCTGTGGAAATAAATCAAATATGAATTGGATATGTGCATTTGCGTCTGCTATGTAAGCAGACAGATCGCATTTTCCCTGTCAATGCAAGTCGTACAATATTGAAAACACAACGATGTCGACTGACGCTGACTCTTTTCCGGTGGACACTTTTCCAGGCAGTGTTGCCAAGTCCATGTTTTTCCCACGGAATTGGGTTGACATGAACTGACAAAAGTTAAGACATTCTTACACAAAATTTGTTTAAAAATAAAACTGTATATGTTTTTGTATGCCCTATACACTTTCTGGGTTAAACATGCAACATAATAAAATTGTGAGAGAACAATGTAGCATAGTACATTTTGAAATGTTTATTGTTGCATACTGTTTAATATACTATTTAAATAAATAAGAGGCAGTATACTACGCAGACATGGGATTGGATCTGGAGCTCTTCTCTCTGCAGCAGTGGGAGGCCATTTGCAGGGCTGCTGCACTATATCATGTTGCAGCTTGTGTTCGATGTCAAAGAGTTTCAGTTTTAGCCATGAGCGAGCACAAAGCAATGCTAACCAGCTACACTTGAGAGCACACACTTAAAATTGAGGCTGTGTTCAGAATGGAATAGTAGCTTTCTAACTTGCACTGTTTACTATTAAATTACCTCATCATGATTGTTTTGCATTTTCAACTTAATTTTCTTAACCTGTTGCAGCCTGATCGTGTTATGGTAAAAATTGCAGCTGTAAATATTGTTCATTCATCACACTGGAAATGTAAAAGTCATTTTGAGTGCATTGCATTGTGGGACATATGGTAAAAGTGCAGATTGCTTTGTTCAATACTGCACCTTTTGTCAAACAAATGTAGTGGATTATCCAGCCATGGATACAGAAAATGTGCATACCGTGCACACTATACTTCTTTTTTAATAAATCTGCAAAAATGTCAACAATTCTGTGTTTTTCTGTCAACATGCGGTGCTGTGTGTACATTAATGAGGAAAAAAAATTAACTTAAATGATTTTAGCAAATGGCTGCAATATAACAAAGAGTGAAAAATTTAAGGGGGTCTGAATACTTTCTGTACCCACTGTATAATGGAATATTAGTAAGAGTTGAATGATAGTCTAAAAATAGTCTAAATCTGAACAGAATTTTTGAATTTAAGAAAAACCCAGACATAAAGCAAGAGTGGAGAATATGACCCTGTTTCTCTTGATTAAAGCATTTGAAGTTAATATCTGATCACATTAAGAGCAGATGGCATGAGCTCTGCTCCACAGGCTTTAGGAATAATACAGTGAAAGTCATCAGCTTTACCAGACTCCCTAAAATGTTGGTGGTATTTCAACTCTATTTAGACCATCTCATACCTGAATATTGCACACATTCTCTTACAACCCAGTGGACTTACAATGCCACCAATATCATACGCATTCCATTGTGTACAATGTGAGCAATAGGCCGCTGCTCCCTTGAGCAGTAATTGCACATTTTCTTCTCAGTCGAGCTTTATAAAGCAGGAAACCTGCTCTGGTTATTGAGTCCAGCTTTAGATCTGGTGTTCATGATCTGAGAGGGTTGACCTCATGTGGGTGAGGTGTGCGTGCGCATCAGTGTATCTTTGCGAGTGTGTGTGCGAGAGAGAAAGAGAGAGGGTGGGTGGTTGGTTGAATGGCCTTTGCCAGTGGAGCCAGTGTGTTCCTTCTCTTGTTCCACTAATCGATCAGCAGATCGCATTAACAAGGACTCTGAAGTGAATGGACACGGTGCTGCCCCAACTCCCAACCCCTCACCCCTGCCGCCCCTCCCTGTGTCATCAGTCTTGTCCTACAAGATGCCTCACACCCGGCAATGGCATGGGAGAGTGACTGTGTCAGCCCAGGGAAAGAACGCCCTTGCTCCCTTTCTCATTTCGCCAATGGAGGAGAGAGGAAGACAACAAAGTGGGGGATTCTTCACATAGCTTCACATTTTCATGCACTGATGCCAGTGGAGAATCAAGTGTGTCCCCCTCCTCTGGCACCTTGCCAGATATCTCTTGGCTCCCCCAACCTTTTATCTGTATTCAAAGGTAGCCCTATACCTTCCATTCATCAAAGGAGTTCAAATGTGACCACCTTGCAACCCAATGCCATTTTTTTCAACTTTCTCATTGGCTGGGGGCAAAAAGAAAAGACCAACGTGCCCTTTGGAAAGCTGTCAGTCCCATACGCTCTTTGAAGCGGTGAAAAGGTCTTAAAGCTGCTGAAACAATCGGATATTAAATAAAATTTCGGAAGTTATCTATGTTGAACATGATTATGGATGTAAACGTTTGTTCCCAAAACTAAAATTTGTGGATATGAGGCTAGATTAAACATGCATGATTTCTCAGCCCATTGTTTAACTTCACTGAAACTATAAGAGATACTCAGTTATACAGTATATTTCCAATGACACTGCATCTTAAGTTTGGATACAAATACCAGTTAGACCACAGACTCATTCTGACACTAGGTTATAAGGCATTAACTGCCTGTCAGGGTTTCAAATGGGTTATGATTATGACTGATATTTCTGCCATTTTTTGCCAAAAAGAATTTGCCATCTCTAACATGCACTTTAGTAAGACCAAATTGTGACGTTACCAATGGGTTTTTATTCATTGTTTTAAAAACATATGCTTTACTGACTACACTGAATGAGTAAAGCATGCCGATATTGTCGACATGGTGGTCCAACAAATTTTATAGTTCAGCTGGTTCATATGTAACCTTCATGTTCTGTTTCGAGACCGACTTTACTTTTGGGGTTTGGGTCTCAGAGACCCCAAGGCTGCACATGTTAAAATAAAATGAGTTGTTAGCTATTGTTTTACCCACTTTCTTCTTAAAACCTTCCTATGTTCTTATCAAAACCCAATGGATAAATATTATTTAGGACTCATCACTCCATTTAACCTGTTTAGCATTGTGTCAACCTGCTTCTTCAATGTTAAGTATATCTTTTGAGTTATAAAAAATAGTTTGGGGTCAGACCCCAAAGACAACATGAGGGTTAAGCGGAGTAATGAAGCAAAAGAAAGCGGTGGAGGAAGAGAGGAAGAATGAGCAAGTGATGTAGCAGCTGATCAGGCAGCTGATAATATATATTGTGTGCTCTTTGATGGCAGTGGCCACCAGTTCACCCACTGCATGTGTGAAGTGGGCCGTTTCATTCTGAGTGCACTTGTTCCTCACGGATGCATCAGTATATTGTTTTAGGAAGTTGACACATAGATCTTTGGTGCTACCCGTTGGACTGAGAGCTTCTTTTTCCCGTAAACCCTTTGAGGGTGTTTTACACACACAATAGGTGGTAATTAATAAAAACCTGATGTTTGGACAACAGTTGCAAGCTGGTAGTTTGTTCTCCACTCACCCTTTAACCACAGTGATATCAATGGAGTCTTCTTCCTGTCTTACATGTTAAAGCAGCAAACAAGTAGCAGCTTGATTGATGTGGATGCGTTCATAATTACTACACTATTTACTAATTACAATAATTACTATGCTGGATTATGCGTTACGATAATGGATAACGCAATTTTTTTTGACAAAAAATTGAAACTTTAACGCAATAAATATATTATAAACATGCAAAAAAAAATAGTAAATCAACAATGAATCGTAAAACAGTATTGTGGTAAATCAAGATTTTGTACTGTAGTAAATCAGTGTATGCGGGACAGGTTTTAGTATCTTTTTGGGGACATCCACACAAGGACAGTAAGATCTGAAATATCCTACAATGTGTGATATCCCACTGGTCCCCAAGATGAAAACAAATGAAAGCTTTTTTAAAGATCATTATTTTGTGTATTTCGTGTAACAGAATATGTTGACATGCTTTAATGTTCAAAAAACACATTATTTTTAAAATACTGTACATTATTGTAGGTCCTCTATGCCCCGCCTCTCTCAAACGCTTCGTTTCCTACAAAGTCGCTCCTGCCTACAAGTGCAGTCTGCTCTGATTTGCCAGCTGACCCAGTGCATTGTGATTGGCCGAACACCACAAGTACGCGTTGGAAATGTAACGCCCCTTACCATAATCGCGAGCTTCATCTTTCAAAATAAATGTAAAGACAGAGCCCGAAAGGGGAACAGAGTTTGGCGGCATTATGCAAATATTTCCACATAGTGAGGTAGATATGTGGGGGCGTGTTAGAACGAGCCATTTTAGAGGGGCGTGGCAGAGTCTTAACTTTGATAAAGAATATCTCTTTGGTTTTGAGACTTTAGTCTTTGCAACTTCAGGGATTTTATCTATGCACAATCAGCTTGTAACACTCCAAAGAGAAAGGAAAACTTGAAATCGCATCATATGACCCCTTTAATTCAATTTTAAACTGCAAATATTAAAATAAATACATAAACAAACAAACAGTTTCAAATATAATTAGCTCAGTATATAAGTAATAGATGTCAGTTTAACATAATTATGTGTGTGGGGGGGGTCATACTGTAGTAAATAAAAGCTCCAAGGTGGCACATAAGATGGCCTTTTTAACACCTGCTCTTCAAAGCTAACTCATCTTCTTTGCCTCCTTTTTATCTGAACTTGACTGTTGCTGACAAAGTACACCAGGCAGCCACTTGAAATAGTGTACACTGTTGTGTGCTAGCATATGGATGTAACAGGATGTAAGGATGTAAAGACTTAATTTGGTCTGACCAAAAAGAGGATGTTAGAAGCACAGTCTTCATTAGAATGTAAAATATTTTCTTGTATTAAATATTTAATAGTATATATATCTTGGCTTATTCATACAATTAATAGAGTGCATGATTTATGGAGGGAAGAAGAGTCACTGTATAATATATGCCTTGGCTTTCAAACTGGTAAACCTCCACAATGTACTGCACACTTTGTTCCAGGACTTTTCAAGAAACAAATAAATTTAATTTACTTTTAAACCACACCATGTTGGTTTTGTCTGGCCAGAGGAGAACTGACCCCCTGACTGAGCCTGGTTTCTCCCAAGGTTTTTTCAGAGCCATAACCACCATAGGCATTAAATTACACCCAGAAAAGAAAATTGTACACTGATGCACGCACACACCTTGAAAACCATTTACTCACCCTCGTGTTGTTCCAAACCTGTATGAATTTGGTTCTTGTGGGGTCTACAGTCCCCACAATATAATGGGTTTTCCAATGGCTGATTCTTAACCTTTTCCATTCTAAATATATATTTAGAGCCTTTCAATTGACCAAAAGTTGTTTATCATTACTAGCCCTAACTCTAAAATTCTAATTAACTTAACCTAATTACAGAACATTTACATATACATATTATATAAATGTTATATATTATTACTGTGTTTCGGTAGTGACAAATTTGAGAGGACAAATATTCCAAAACATTCTGAAAATACAATAGGAGAATTTACTGCACAGTTACTAGAAATGTGTGCCTTGGATATTATACAATGTGCATACATACATATTTTTTTGGAAAAAGACACATTTTTTTCCAAGACATTTTAACTCTGACTTTGGACCAATTCTTTGGCCCATATACTATAATTTGAATAGAAAATTTAGCAAAGTTTGTTTCAGTGTGTAACAATAAAGCACACTTTATTTTATCAGTATTAAGCACCATGCTATAAAAAACAAATTGCACTGTTTACTAAAATGATCTGCATACAGTAACTTCTTGGTCTGGTCTGGTCTGGTAGGCCAAGCTGTGGAATCTGATGAGCAACATTTGCCTTACATTTTCTCATGTCAGTCAAGAGCAGCTTTAAATGTATTTACTGCAGAAACAGCAGGAATAAGCCTGGGGTCTTTTGTAATGCACCCAGACAGAGAGGGAGAAAACAGAGACAGTGAGAGGATGATGCAGGCCTGCGGTGCCATACAGTATACAGGTCCAGCGGTGGCAATTTGGATCCAGCTGGTAATGAGGTGGCAAATTGCTGTGTTAAAGCCTGACGAGAGAGAGAGAGAGAGAGAGAGAGAGAGAGAGAGAGAGACCCTACTGAAGACTTCAGTCAGTCAATCAAAGAAAGGGGCCTGACCTGGGAAGGTTCCCAATATGTCTCCTACTGTCCAGAGTGGGCAACAATGCTGAACACTTTTTATTGATCACCCTGGAAGACTTTTCACTGACTTGTCATTTCCTTGCAGCATTTGAAGAATAGTTGTCCTCTCTTTATGGGACAGATGTGTGGACAACACTGTCAAATCTACAGAGTGAGCACTAAATTCCTCACCTTGTCTCTACAAAGAGAATTTGAGGTTATTAAATTATTTGCACCCTATTAAAAAGCCGTTGGTTGTTTTTTTCATACTAATATCGTAATGTAAAACAGCAGGAATAGGCCTGGGGTCTTTTGTAATGCACGCTGCGTATCCCCCCCTGCCAGTCACCCAGACAGAGAGGGAGAAAACAGAGACAGAGAGAGGATGATGCAGGCCTGCGGTGCCATACAGTATACAGGTCCAGCGGTGGCAATTTGGATCCAGCTGGTAATGAGGTGGCAAATTGCTGTCATTGCATTGTTGCAGGAAGCATGACGGCGAATCATAATTACGGTTAAAGAACAGTCATCACCACGACAGTGAAATATTTATGGGAATGACTTTAAAAGAAGAGAGATTTTCAGCAAAAAAAAAACATTTTAAATTGCAAAATGGTGTGAAAAATACTTTCAGCTACAACACGCTGGAATAAACAAAACCTTAATGGAGGCTTTGCAGACTAATCTAATCCCAGTCGCCCTTTCTTTGGGGAGAGAGCGACAAGTCTGTGTGGGCGTCTGTGGGCTGGAGCAGAGGTGGCCAACTCCTGCCTCTTCTGATTAAAAAATGTTGTCATTAAGAATAAACAGGCCATCTCAGAAAGGACTCTCTAATTGTTATTATCTTTCAGTGGGGCCATTAAAGCAGGAGCAATCAAAGGGGTCAGGCGCCGATGGAATGCAAGGTGCTTACATCAATTGGAGCGCGCTCAGTGCCTGTAGAGGTGGGTGCAAAAGGGGCACCCTATGATGTCACTCAGCCCCCAGCGAGCTTTCTCATGGGAAAAGTAACACTTCGCTCAGCTCGCCATAAAAGAGGAGAACGAGCCATAACAGTAACAAGTGCAACTGGCGTGGCCGTTTGATGTGAACATGTTATCTGTCCCCTTGGCTTTTTTGTTTTCTATTCAGAGCATAAACGTGATCATTGAAGTGGTCTGCTCCATCTTCTCCAGGCACAAAAGTCTTTCACTAATTGCTGCCACATCAAATAAGTAGGAACAAGAGCGAATGGGAGCCTCACAACTGCCGAAAAAAAGCGGAGTGTTCCTTAAAGCTGGTTGGACTTTTTTGTGTGATCTGCCATCAAAGATTGCGCTGCTGGTTCGAGGAGGTGGTGGAGGGCAGCCGAAGGGTAGGGGGTGGTTATCACACAGGAAAGACCTCTTCACAGATTAGTTCTGCATCGGCAGCCATTTGCTATTCGATTCGGGAGCAACCAATCCAGTGACTGCCCTCTCATTGTCTTCTTGCGATGAGCAGGAACAGTGGCCTGCGAGCCGAGGAACAAAAGCTAGGACCAATGGAACCCCGTGTGTTTTCAAAGTGTAACTCCTCTCCTTGCCGTCACGGCCCAGTGATATGAGTGTCTTGGGCCCCTGGCCCGCACCACACAGAGCAAGAAAAAGCTGTCAATTCAGGGGCCCTTTCAAAGGCGCATCACTTTTGTGCAAACAGGCCCTGAAAGTCACAGTCCATATACTTCCCAAAGCATGCTCCCAGTTAAAGAGCCATTGACTATCTTTGGATCAAATGTGATTTGTCTCGACCCCCTCCCCACCCTCCACCTCCTTCTCCTTCTCTTTTTGACCCTCTGCATTCTTGTTTCCCAATTGTGTCGTCTTTGTTGAGGTTCTGTTGGAAGTGGAGATTGATGGGGGAAGGGGAAAAGAAGCCATTTCTGCCCAGGAAACCAGTCGCGATCACCACTCGGGATCTCTCATTGGATCTTGTCAAGGTCATGACCTGCGCTGGCGGCCGCAGAGCAAACGGTGCCACCTTTATCTATGCCGGTGGGTTAGGGAGCCTGTCGCTTTGAAAGGGAGAAGATAACTGTATGAATGCAATCCAATGCTTCACCACAGCTCAAATTATATCAGAGCACCATGCATTGTTGTCACTCACAGATAAGTAAGCTGTTGGGTTGCAGGGACAGAGCTGCATGTGCGTCGAAGGGAGCTGTCGTAAATGACTTCTTGGGAACTTTACCCCGTTCACATTAGTGCTCAAAACAAGTCACTACTGATAAAAGTTATCTCAGATGACCACATCAGATCAGCATATGTTCTCAGAAGGTGGAAAGTGCACGTCCACTTGTTGTTACAATGATCAGAGGGCCACCGGCAGCCATTGAGACATGATGATACACTGTTAACTTGAGCAAGAGTCCGGCTGTGCTTTTTTCCTATTGAACTTCAGTCTCTAAATATAAACACTATAAATATTCCACTGATGTGGCCCAGCATTGAAATCTCTGACTGCTGTAAAGGCCTACATTTCAATGAGTTAAGGAATATAATATTAGGGCCTGAGTACTTTCCCCATGAAATTCCCCATGATTTTTATGCTCCTGATTATTGAATCTTTTACAGTGGGTGGCTTCTACTGTTTCACTTCATCTAGAGACTGTGAATCTTGTATGCTTGTGTCACTACAGCCTGTGTAGTGTCTAGATGGCCTATCTGCTGCTTTAAGATTCATCTTAATCGTGCAAATCCATCTGCTGTGCATGAGACAGATCATGAGCATGCGGGCAGGCCCCTTACTGCTAAAAATATTTGACGGAGGCCTCGTAGGCCCTGTCAAAAGGCCATGGTGTTTGTGCATTGACGATGACAGGTCTAAAAATACTTATTATACCCCTGGGGATCTTATCCTTAACTTGCAGTGGCAAGATTGAAAGGCTGGACTCTTAAGAGGAAATGATCCAGGTGTACCGCAAGAAATGCCACTTAACTTTGGCTAGGGTGTTCTGGGTGGTAGCTAGGGCATTGCTACATGGTTGAACACTGGTGTATGCTTAGTTTTTAGCCTTTCTGAGTATACACCATTGATCATGAGCTAGTATAAATGTTTTCAACACATGCACATTATGACTGATTTGTGAACAACTGACCTGCAGAGTTCAGGTTTTTGAAATCAATTTTTGTTGTTTCCACATTTGTTTCATTTCATTTTCCATCTGCTCCCTAAGTTCTTAGAAGCAGCGGCCCAAACTGCAAATGTTACTGCGAATGCAAGGGTGCAGTCCTGCTCCTGGAGGGCCTCTGTCCTGTATAGTTTAGCTCCAACCACAATTAACACATCTGAATGAATTAAGGTCTTCAAAATTACTAGAAAATTCCAGGCAGGTGTGTTGAAATAAGTTGGAGTTAAACTTTGCAGGATGTTGGCCCTCTAGTAGCAGGATCGGACATCCTTGACCTAGTGGATTGTTTAACATTTATTGCTTCCCTGACCTAGTGGATTATTTAACATTTAGTCCAAACGCATATGCAAATGAAAATTTGGCTACACACACAATTTGTGCAATCTCTGCTGATGACAAAATGTACATGTATTACGCATGAGACAAAGCTGCAAACAGACATAATTTTGACCTTTCTACTAATTTTCCAGTTACTGGACATGGCTCAGGTTCTTTCTTCAATGTAAATCTACAGGATTTTTTCCTGTTATGTTGCCTGCTAGGAGAATATTGAAAGTGTAATCGCCTATAAAAGTAACAGCATACCTCTCCTTCACAAGCCACACAATTTGCGGTATCAATCATGTCTGTGTGAGATGTGTTCCAAACCAAAGTTTCATACTTTTAGGGTTCAAGTGTATGAGCAACAGCAACAGCGATGCTTGCCTTAGAAAACATTAATAACTAATGACCAGATCACAGCCAAAATCGTGTGCAATATCTTATTTCTGTCTTATTTTTATGATAAAATTAATCAAATGAAACAGCATAACCAACACCTTGTAGCCTACAGCGGGAGTCTAGAAACCCACTGGAGATTCTAATCTGCACCGGCTGCTTTCGGACAAATTCCTTTAAATTTCCTACTGATCCCCTAAAGTCTGTCATTCTTTTGTAGCTCATGAGAACATGGACATGGGTTTCTTTACTGTGTCATGGCCTCAACGAGGCATAGTGTATGTCTCCTGGGTCTGTAGTCGGGATTAGTTGTGTGATAATCTCTTTGTTTAGAACAGGCTTTGTCATTTGATTTGGGATTCTCTGGGACAAAAAGCAACAAGGACGAGGGGATGAGGTGAGTGGCCTTTTGTCAATATAATGAGAAAATCCAGATTTGCTTAGTGCTGTAAAAATGTTTACTCAGCGGAATTAAGAGTATATCCCTGTGTTTGCACTTGTCAAGTGGAGACTGTTGTTATAAGGTTGAGATGCCAAAAATGGCCTCCAGCTGTGAATTAAATAATTTGTATTAATTTGTTATTCATAATTTATTCAAAGATAAAGGGGATTACCAGTCTATTTAAGTCTTTGTCGAATGATTTTGCTATTGGTAATGCCTGTTTTAGGATCTTATTCTTCCAAACTGAAAATATAAGAAGAAACATTGTTGTTCCCTACAGAGCAAAAGCATTGCTTCTATTTGAGAAAGAGGGCCTGAACTCAATTTAAGGATCTTTTGTTGGTATTACCTGAGAAAGCAGTGGAGGGTCTGTTGGGCAAGACCACCATGCAGCATATCGCCTCCCAGCAGTCGGCTGGGGGACTATTGGTGGGAGGCAGGGGGTCATATTCTCTTATAGTCTGGGAGTTAGCGCTCTGCCACCAGGAGGGAGGCCTGGCCACAGTGGGGAAAAAAATATCCCAAATCCCTGAACACTAACTCGCACAGCTGGGTAGTGGCAGAGAGACAGTGGCTGAAAAGCAGATTCAGTCAGCCTACATCAACATCCCCCAATCACACAGCCCACCTCCCAAGGGCCATTCAGAGCAGGGAGAGAGAGAGAGAGAGAGACAGGTAGGCAGACATGGAGAGCACAGGATAATGGGTCACACAAGATCATTCATTCTGAATCTAACCACATCAAACATTATCAAGCAAAGCAATGCAACGCATCATTAATGCTGCTGCTATATAATACTCCAAACTGGAGTTGTCTGTGCACCTGTACTTGTGTGTACTCCAAAATATATGCATAATCTGTTGGGACGTCCCATTGTGAACATTTCTTGAGGGTGGGACGGGGTAGTGGGTGGCGGTATAGGGGTACGGAGACTCACAAAGGGTTAAAAGTTCCCCTTCAGAGGACATCTGAGTTGAAGGGTTTCTCAGTGTCGATAATTTGTCTAGAATAACTGCTGTGAACCGCTTGCCTTTAAAAAGAGAAAAAGACAGCAAAAGAAAACCTTTCGCCCAAACCCACATTGCTGTAGGTCTATGCTGAATGAGCACTTCAGAGTTCTTAAAGAGCTCTTGCTGTCAGAATGGAATTTGGAGTGACCACAGAACAGTCGTCCACCCCATGAATGTCTCTCTCATATTGTGTTTCATCTGTTTATACACTTTTCAAACTGTTGTCAATTAAAATCACATGAAATTACTATATGCTAAGGCTCCACGACAATAATGATTTTCAATTACTGTAAATCCTTAGGTTGACTTACTTCTAAATAATACATTTATATTTAAATTTGACAATAATTTATATAGTTTAATATAATAATATTTATCTTATTAAGTAAGTGTTGTTGTTTTTTTCTACTTAGGGTGTGTCCTTAATTACTACTGGCGATGTCCAAGTATGCATCATTAACTGTCAAGGAGCTATACAATAAGTAGGCTTTGATGTTAAGATGTATTCTCATTTGGTCAGAGGTCCACTATTTCTGGAATCAGTTTTGACATATTGATGATTAAAGTGTTTGTCCTTTTTAGTTTAGATGAGTTCATAATGTAACGAATGGTGTAAAATCTATGCTTGCACAAACACTCTTGCTTTACTTTAGGTTCCACTCTTAGGTCTGATCTTTAGGAAGGTATTTAATCTCTGAACCTGTGTTTCATACATAACAGGTTGTCCAGTGATCATTTCACTGAGAACTTTGGCAGATAGGGACATCTAGTGGTACAAGGCTTTCATTCGAAAGAAATGGGAGTGTATCATTGAATGTAAAGATTTTTAAACAGACTCTAAAAAGCTCAGTGCTGTTGAATTGTTTATTGCTTATTTCTTGAAAGAAAAAAGATTCTATATGAATTTACTTGTATATAGATTTATATGATTGTACTGTATTATGGTAATGCATGAAATATTATACCCTGAACTTCAGATGTTATGATTAATTGCAGATGAGGCAATAATTATTTGGAAAAGTTATATTTTGATTAGGGCCAATTTTATATTATAGATAGTTCTGTCAGGACCACTATCATCAAAGATGATTGACAATTAGCATACAGTTTGGACTGGCGGTATGGTTCCGTTCCGGGCAAGAACTCCCTGCACATCCATGCAGCCTAGCATGGATGTGAGAAGGGAGAGCAGCGATAACCCCCCAGGGTAAACAGAACAGAACCAACATAAATACATTGCGGATATCATTAATTCAATAATGCTATGTACACATTTTAGAATTAGTCTGATTCAAGGAGAATCAGAAGGCTGAATCCTGACTGACAGAGGAGGAGTTGGGGATGGAGGAGGGTAATTAGCTATTGAGCAATGCGAAAACTGCTGATACTACTGCAGGACCTTATATATGAATACTTAGATAGGTGTCGTATTGCCATAGGTTGATGGGGATCAGCTGAGAGTCAGCTAATGCGAGCTTGACTAACGTGACCCGCCAGAACTGACGCTACACTAGATATCTTTTTAAAATTGTGAATTTTGATGGCTTCCATTCATTCATGATAATCTTATACGACCAAAGTACCAGTATTGTAATACCTGAGAGCACCGGGGTTGTTCTAAGAAACCCAATTCCAGTAAAAATACAAATTTTTGATTCCATTTTGTTTCAATTTTCACATCCTTAAACAGTGAAAATTAAAGATATATGGGGGTTTCAAAGGCTGAAAGTTGGGATTGTCTGTACAATATGTGGCAGCTTTAATTAACAGCAGCTAAAAAATCTTCAGTGAGGGACAAGTATTTGCTGCTAAGAGAAGTTGGATACAATGCATTTTTTGGTTGCAGATTTTGCTTGTGAGCAACTACAGCAGCATACAAACATAAACGCACACAGTCATGTTGTTGTTGTCTTTGATCATTAGAAACGCTTATAAAACCGAATGTCATCATCACTTCCTGTCAACATTTTGGATGGTTTGATAATAATTTGATTCCAACAAAGCATGTTAACCCAGGAATATGCTCTACTTGGGTAAATCTCATCATGCTGGCTACAATAGGCATCTGTCTGCTGTTTTGTGGCAAAATGGGGTCTGGAGGGGTTTTTAACAGCGCTCAGCTGTCAGCAATGACATCACACCAATTGTTAAGTGCGTCATGGCTCCTTTAGCGTAACGTATGAATGCAAGTGAATTAAATATAACCATCTTATATAAGAGAATGTTTCCCTTTGCCACCCTGTGTGACATTAGATGTTGTTGCCAAAGGGTAGATTCAGTTTTTTTCCTGTTTGTTTACAGACTGCATGCTGGTTTTTCAGGTCATTCTGATGTCATAAAAACTACAGTGCCCCTCCAATGAAGTTCACACCTGACCCTGTGCTGAGGTCAGCACTATAGGGTTGTACAATACATTGGTCTCTGCCCTGCACTATCTACACCTGTGTCGCTGCAGTTCCACATGTAGATGATTCAAAAGTTATAATAGAACTTCATATATAATATAATCACCACACAAATATATATTGCATTTATGGAGAAAAGCATTTAAAGTCATCTTTGCTCACTTAAAACATATTTTAAAACCCTTAAGAAATTAATAGTGATTTGATAAATGTTTAAAACAATGTAGACTCACATGAGATGAAGATTCCAGTCATATCAGTGGTCTTTTAAAGTGGTCCCCTCAGACTCACGTAGCCTGAATTTTAAATATCAGCATAAAGTTTGGTCCACTTTGTAGCTTATTGTGGCCAAGAGCCAACACGTCAGGAAGAGATTGTTAAATCAACATATAAAGTGGACAAAACACAGTAATTTTGTTTTTTACATGCCATTTAGGGGCAGGTTGTTCTGAAAAAGACATTCACAAATAAACTCATCTAAATACTAGTGCAGCACTCCATAATCTAGTATACTGAAAACACTGGGGGGAAAAATAGTGGAAATGTCTTTCAGAAGGTAATGACTACTGATTTTTCATAGACAACAAAGTAGAATAAGTAGTTTTGCTTGTGGATTGTTTGCTACTAAACAAACAAAACTATTGAGTATTTTAAACATATATTACCACTAACTTGGCAAATCAAGCAAATTCTTCTATTCCTTGGGGGTACTGGTATATGCTTCCAGGCCAATAGGTGTCAGTGCAAAGTTCAAAGCCAAGATTGTATCTGTCAGCGAAATATACACAAAAAGTTACTTAGTGTATTTTAAGTCAATAAAAGTTGTCATAAAACACTTGTTGCTCTACTCACTAGCACTGACTCATTTGTTTATTGTTGGATTTGAAATAATCCTCAATAGCAGCCAGGTTAACTTGAGGAGAGCTGACTTGTTGCTAAATAAGTGTAAAAGATGATGCATTGCACAGCAAGCCATCTGTAGCACTACAAATGAGGTCGGCCCCCCAACGGCAATGTGTACCTGCACAGCTCTGTGTGGGTGGTGAGAAAGTCGCACACCCCAATCGTTCCATTTCTAACAACAGGACACAGAAGATCCTGCTACGTCCAAGCCATGTAGTTTGTCTAGATGGGTTCCCTGCACTGTGGAGATACACAGCTGGGGTTCCACACTCTCCCTTTAGTTTTCTCTGTGGGCTCTCCTTTGCGTCAGAGATGGTGGCATGCTAGTCCATGGGGGTCCAGCTCCATAAGGACAGTGACAACTACAGAGGTCACTCTCAACGGGGGCCATACACTGAGTCATTGCTAAGTATAACCTTTGACCAACGACTAGAGTTTCACCCAAACAATAGAAAGGTTACTGCTCAAAGTAGTTCCCTCCACTGAGACCTGACCATAACAAGTCATGACAGTTTCCTCAAGGAAATAACTCTCCTTTATGAGGCCTGTCTGAACATAAGACACCGACCCTTAGACTACTGATTGTGCTCATGACAGATGTCAAGAGACACAGGACTTACGGTGGTTTGTTTAAGCAACCTACAGTCAGTAATGTGTTTATTTTTAGCGAGTGATTAATTTCTCTATGACCGATATATAATAAATCTGACATTGTGTACTACGATTGTTGGCTCTTTGATGAATTGCTTTGTTCGTCTTTTCTAAGTTGCTTTGGATAAAAGTGTCTACTAAATGTAAATGTAAATATGAATGTTGATAAGGTGTGTATTTGACTCTGACACTGATTCTGTAGACTGTTCAAATGTGATTCTTTACCAAATGGTAGGCTATATGAATTTAGTTTGATTTCATTATTTTCATGTAATTTATATATCTCTGCCCCATTTCAAAAGAAAATAAATAAAACAGTAAACAGCCAAAGGACGTAACTTAGAATGGGAGATGGATCTGTTTGTGAAAGGGAAGAGAAAAGCAATAGATGAAGTCGCACAGACCCAGACAGGTGCTGGTCATTCAAAAACTAAATGCAGAAAATATGACGAGGCATATCTTGCTCTCTGCTTCACTCACCGTGTTTATACCGGACGCTACAGTTGTCGCATTGCGCCACAACAGCTCTACACTGGACGCGACAAAGCGACCGTTGCAAATCATTTTAACTTTGTGTCAGTACTCAGTACGTCATAAATAGAACAAGGCATCAGTTTAATGTCGGGTTTTGTCGTGTCGCGTCGCGTCGCACCTATAGACTGTATAAAAACATGGATGTAGTGTCCGTGACGTAACCCGTAGGCTTCCGACGAGCATTTTGAAGCCTAAAGTGGGCGGAGCCAGCCGTCGCCATCTTGGCAGCGCGTCACCGCGCGTCACTCCCGGATAATCGAAAATGGGCAAAGAGGCGGGAGCTGGCTGCTGAAACCACGCCCACCTAGCTCGACGGTGGTGACAGCAGCGGCAATCCACCTGTCACTCAAGTGGCCACGCCCTTAATTATGCAGAACTTTAAGGCTTAATATAATTTAAACGGATGAGTTATAAAAAAATTCACCCCCCTCACAGTTGTCATGAAGGGCAAAATTAGCTATACAGACCAAAATAATTTTTTGAACCAGGCTGTAAACATGTTTTTTTCTGCTGTGAAGTTGAGCATTTTAATACGGGGAGTCTATGGGATTGACTCCCTTTTCCAGCCAGCCTCTAGCGGCCAGTTGATGAATAACAGTTTAAGTCACTTCCTTGTTGGCTTCACGAGAGAGAGCGGGAGTTTGCCGCTCGGTCGCACTGCGCCGCGCCGCATCCAGTGTACACAGTGCCACTGATTATAATGGGTTCTACTGTATTTTGCCGCTCGCGTCCGGTGTAGACACAGTGTTTAATGTCGTTGGTAAGGAGGAAAGCCTGTTTGTGTCCCATGCCTTAGTGGACAGCATGAAACCCACAAAAATAAATAAATAAATAACAGAGAATAATAATAATAATAATAACAGTTATTCTCTCTATGCTATTTTTCAATGGTTCAAGTGATGCAGGTGTTTTTTTCCCTGTAGGTTGTTTAAATTAAAAAAGCATTGGTAACACTTTAGATTAAGGTTCCCTTCATAAAGTGTTTATAAAGGTGTTCATAAATGACTAATAACTAATTTACAAATGCATTATAAATCATTGATAAGCAGTTATAAATGCATGAATAAAAAGGGTGATTTTAATGCAATACCTGCCAAGTAGTGAGCCATTTTAACTCACATGCTATAAATGCTTAATACATATATTTATTAATACTTATTTCACTCAAAACTAGATTCCTGTTTTATTTCATGATACAGCAAAAATGTGTGTTGGATACAATGGGTGTTGTATTTATGGTTCTCTCATTTATATCTCATGACTCGTGTCACTTTTTGTACAATGTTTCTTACCAGGATTTACTCTGTACCTTACCCATGATACGCTGCAAAATTTCATGATGCCTATCCACAGCAATGATTAGAAACTGATATATTTTGTTTATCAAGATGAAATTATCAAACTTTATTTTGGGGTGGAAAAAATCATAAAAGCACAACCATGGCTTGATGAAATATCAATAATGAACATTATAATTCCAGTATTAGTTACCTCTGAACCTTCATGTAAATAATTTATGAATGGGTTATAAATGTTAATAACCTGTGAACGTGAACCTTAATGTAAAGTGAACAGCTGTGAACCATTTATTAATGAGTTATAAACGTTAATAACATGTGAAAGTGAACCTTAATGTAAAGTGAACACCTGTGAACCATTTATTAATGAGTTATAAACGTTAATAACATGTGAAAGTGAACCTTAATGTAAAGTGAACACCTGTGAACCATTTATTAATGAGTTATAAACGTTAATAACATGTGAAAGTGAACCTTAATGTAAAGTGAACACCTGTGAACCATTTATTAATGAGTTATAAACGTTAATAACATGTGAAAGTGAACCTTAATATAAAGTGAAAACCTGTGAACCATTTATTAATAAGTTATAAACGTTAATAACATGTGAAAGTGAACCTTAATGTAAATTGGACACCTGTGAACCATTTATTATCGAGTTATAAATGTTAATAACATGTGAAAGTGAACCTTAATATAAAGTGAAAACCTGTGAACCATTTATTAATGAGTTATAAACGTTAATAACATGTGAA
>NW_015505363.1:407962-408199 GCF_001515645.1 Sinocyclocheilus grahami
ACCTGTGAACCATTTATTAATGAGTTATAAACGTTAATAACATGTAAAAGTGAACCTTGTGAAAACCTGAAAACCTGTGAACCATTTATTAATGAGTTATAAACGTTAATAACATGTGAAAGTGAACCTTAATGTAACCTGTGAACCCGTGAACCATTTATTAATGAGTTACAAACGTTAGTAACCTGTGAAAGTGAACCTTAATGTAAAGTGATCACCCGTGAACCATTTATTAAT
>NW_015505363.1:408321-429320 GCF_001515645.1 Sinocyclocheilus grahami
GTTAATAACATGTGAAAGTGAACCTTAATATAAATTGGACACCTGTGAACCATTTATTATCGAGTTATAAATGTTAATAACATGTGAAAGTGAACCTTAATATAAAGTGAAAACCTGTGAACCATTTATTAATGAGTTATAAACGTTAATAACATGTGAATGTGAACCTTGATGTAAAGTGAACACATGTGAACCATTTATTAATGAGTTATAAACGTTAATAACATGTGAATGTGAACCTTGATGTAAAGTGAACACATGTGAACCATTTATTAATGAGTTATAAACGTTAATAACATGTGAAAGTGAACCTTAATATAAAGTGAACACCTGTGAACCATTTATTAATGAGTTATAAACGTTAATAACATGTGAAAGTTATATTTTAATGAAAGGATGCGTGTGTGACATACACTTTTCTGTAAACTGAGCCAAAAAAATTTTTTTTTGGTAACATTTGGGTGATTGGGACACAACGCTTAGGTGATTGGGACAGCACATTTTTTCATTGATTTAGGGTAGTGTAAGAATATTTACTGAATTGCACAAGTTAGTTCATACTTTGATATAATTTTATATGCAATATTTCCTTTTCTGTTCATCATCATTAAGAGTCCATGTTTATTTCTGTTCAACTTTATTTCTCAGTTCATAAATCCATCCACAATTCATACAATACAACACATCCAGCTGAGGTAAAAGAAGGCTTGAAGTCCAAAAGTCATTGGAAACGTTTAAAAATCAAATAGACAAGTAAAAAAAAAATTCTTCAGGTCCAAAAGAAAAAAGGTTGAAAAAAAAATGTTGGGTGGCCCCATCACCAATTAACAAATTTAACCTGCACAAACCTTTAACAGAAATATGAATATGGTTTATTACTGCAAAAAAATAAAGTTTATCTATAATGCTTTTGTTTTCAAGTCAAGTCAAGTCACCTTTATTTATATAGCGCTTTTAACTGTCTTTTGGTCCAATAAGTAATATCTCTGTCTTATCTGAATTTAATAGGAGAAAATTATTGGTCATCCATTCCTTTACATTTTTAACACACTCCGTTTGCTTAGATAATTTAGAAGTTTCATCTGGTCTTGTTGAGATATATAGTTGAGTATCATCGGCATAACAGTGGAAACTAATCCCGTATTTCCTAATAATATTACCAAGTGGCAACATGTATATCGAAAATAGCAGAGGACCTAGGACAGATCCTTGTGGCACTCCATGTTTTACTGGTGATAATTGAGATGACTCCCCATTTAAATGAACAATGTGGTAGCGATCGGACCGATTCACATCGTGTGTGAATAGAGTATTAGTGTAAGCGAGATTAGCGGCAACCACGCTGGCGATGCTAGCGGGCTATATGCTAATAGCGGACTCGGAAATCAAAAATAGAACTAGTGCTAACAAAGCGCTCTGATTGTTTTTGTTGTAGAATACGATAGGGGATATATTCACACACGTTATAAAACTGAAAAAGGATGGTGTATAAAATTGATTTTAAGATAAAAAATTAGACGACAAAGAATTAACTTGACGGAGCTCAAACTCAAACCACACGGCAGCAACAAACAGGCTTCTAATGCTTCTAATTCAGAATTCTTATTTTAGCAAAATCTAGCTAATTTGTAAATATTTTTGTGGTTGATTAGGGCTTGCACAAATAAAAAGGTTGGAAACCACTGATTTAGAGCATACAGAGCATATACAATGGTTCTCTATTACAAGGTCAATCATTTTCTTAATTAGCAAAGCCTTTTAGCACTGTCCCAATCACCAAAATTTATGCTGTCCCATCCACCTAAATCGTGTTTGGGTGGATGGGACAAAATAAAAACAACCTAATTCTAAAAATAGAAACATGATATTAGCACATTTTTTACTGATTTTGTAGAAGTAGTGCATCATATTTAAGTTTCCATCAAAAGTTTGTATATTATAGTAGCTATAAACAGGTCAACTTCCTGTTTGATGCCTGCCCCGCCCACCTATATGATGTCACACCAATGAGGGCATCCCATTTTAATTATGTGGTCTTACAGCTAGGGCTCAGCAAAAAAAGTTTTTATTTTCACTCATTAGGTGAGAAAATAAATTCTGTATAGTTATTCTGTCCCATTTGACCTTATGTCCCAATCACCCTTAATTCACCCTACTTGGTTTGAAAGTGACTTCTCTGAGAGCTGTGCTTCATACATCGCTACACTATTGACAATAGACATTTTGCCTACTGATGAACGATTAAAAGCATTGACTTTCAATCAGAAGCCATTCTGATTTAAAGATCTTGTTCGTTTAAAGCGACAGATGACATAACTGCAGCATGTGCTTATAATAAACGGCATTATCGTGCGTTGGTGTGGACTCAAATATGGTCAGACTATAGTTATCTGAATATTTATAGTTATTAGTGTGAAAGCGAGAACCAAGTACAGAGTAAACAACCCCATAGCAACCACCCAGAACACCCTAGCAAACACATAGCAACCTACTAAAAACCACTCTACTAGAAAATCTTAGCAACCACATAGCAATGCCCTGGCAACCACCCATAACATCCTAGCATCATGACAGCAACTTGCAGGAACAAGAACCATTTTCATCTTCAAATAAAGTAGGCTAAGTAAAAAAAATATTGCTAGACAATGGCCTTTTCTACAATCTACTCATGGCCTGTATGAAAGTTATTACTAATTTCAAAATGAATATGCCATTATGAAGCTTCCAGCACTGTCTGAATGCATGCATTTATGAGAAGGCTAGAATATATTGACATGTCACAGAAAACAAAAAAACACATCTAGCCTACATGAAGTAATACTTATGAATGTCATGATAAACCAGACAGATACGCTCAAGAGGGACTCTTCTAATTCAGCACGTGCACTGACACTATATAAAAACGGCCAAATAAACACACAAAAGCACATTGCATATTTGGACACAGTATTGCTAGATAGGCCTATGTATTGGTGCAAGATAGCAGCCACCTGTTCATTTATCTGAAGCAAGAGCTCAGGTGCGGGTCTCATTTGTATAGCTGTGTGTGCTGGAGTTTGGCCAATGATCGATCTGAAGCCACGTCAATACACTCATCACACGTGAGTTTTACACTGGCCTCTCTGGCAGACACAGTATGGCTTTTTAATTCGATTTTTGTTTAAATCATAATCATAAAAATAACAATGTGTTTGCCAAATGAGGACAGATTCTAATTAAATTACAAGCAAATTTGATTATTTAGATTTAGATTTAGTTGCACTGTTCACTTTCCCCCTTTAAAAACATTTTAACCCTAAAGCAGTGTAGCGTCTGGACCACTCAAACACACAATATATATTTTGTTAGCTAGATTTAACAAATACTCTGTAACACCCCAGGAAGCCGAACAGGCCCCTGGTTCCATAGCAACACTGACACCAGATACTTTTACGACCTTATGGAATGTGAGCAGGGAAAAGCACTGTCTTTTCATAAGGAAAATCCCCAAGGCACAGTAGGAATGGACTTTTCTACTAATTAATTCATAGGAAAACCTTTCTTTGAATGAACAGTGTATCCTTCAGGTCATTGTGTATATTATTGTCATCGTGTATGTTGTCTTTGAGATTTTATTCTGTTTATGCAGGCTTATGATCGAAACATTCCTTCCTGTCATCTTACATATATATATAACCCTACCATGTCAAGTCCATTTGCAAATTACCATGCTTAGAGACAAAGGGTCATAAATCCCTCCAGCAATTGCCACCTCCCGCTTGGAATTTCTGTATATCTCATTGGACGAGCCCACCTTGAGAGGCGTGACTCTTCTCTGAACTTAAAGGCCCACACCAGGGACCCCCGTGGAGTCGGTGGTTTGTTTTAATTCTGAGAGGATGTGAAGATCTTGGGCCTTAAGATTGCATCAGGAATCTCTTTCAGACAGACGAGACTTGCAAGTATCAAACTTAGTCTTATTAATTTATATATTAGGTATCAGTTGCACCTTTTTACCAAGGTGTGTTTGAATTAAGAATCTGACGTTTCCCTCAGGTGTAGATCTGCTGAATATGCAAATGGTTCCATAAATGTCATTCCTTATGTCTCTTCTCTGTACTGAGTTAAGCTTTAACCTTTCCCTATACCAACTGCGTGTGTGTGTGTATGTGTATGTTAGACCAGTTTATGTGTTTATGTAGTATGTTAGACTAGTTTAAGTGTTTATGTAGTTAATAAAACCTTACTTGTATCACACTTGACGTGGTTCATTGTTTGCTCATAACTTAATCATGCAGATTTATGCTACAAGCTTTTGTAGAATTGTACAGTAAGGAAGTTATTTCCCTTAACCAGGAAATGAACGTTCTTAGAATTGACAAGACAGTTGACCCTGAGAGGTCAGCTAAATATCTACAGTGGATCTAAATATTCATAATTAATTATAACTAGTTCCTCATGAGCTGATTCGTTACAGCAGGGATGCTGTTTTTGTGACTTTCTAACTCACAGTGTGACTTATTATTTTGCAGTGTGACTTCCAAATATAATAATAAGAATAAGAAAAAGCCAAGTAGTATATGTATTTTAATATATTAATATATATTAAATAATTGACTATTTTTGTGACCTTCTTGTTTTATTGTGAGTTTAATAGAAGAAATAAAACCAATTTTTAGGAATACATTTATGAGAAATAAAGTCATTGTGTGTGTGTGTGTATATATATATATATATGTGTGTGTGTGTGTATATATATATATATATATATATATATATATATATATATATATATCCAGTGTTTTTGCGGACATTTCTGTTAACGCTAAAATGAAACAAAATAAATATAGAAAATTCATTTATATTAATACAGTGCATTGTGTCCTATTTTTACAGATTGTTCTTTATACAGTGCACTATTGATAATAACTAGTAAATTACTTCAATGGTGCTTTTATTATATTAAAAATATATTTTATATATATATTATATATTTTTGTTAACTTTTATTTTATCACAAATTATTATTATTATTATTATTATTATTGTGAGAAATAAATTCACACTGCAAAAGTCAGAAAGTCACAATTACAAGAAAAAAGTCGCATTGCAAGGTAGATCACGTGATATATGAAGCAGTATTGTTTGATAAAAGTTACAATTAGAAGAAATTACATTTGCAAGATATAGTCACAATAGCGTCGCAATTACCTTTTTTTTAGGTGAATGCAGGCTTCCACTAAATAAATGAACAGTAAAAAATAAGTAAAAATAGGTAAATAAATAAGCAAATAAGTTTAAAATCATGTGCACAACTAATAAAAGCTGATGTATTTTACTTGGACCCTGATGGAGACTGTCATGTTAAGACCACAATTCTAATAAATGCCTCAGTAACCATGCTGTGTTACATTGCATACTGAATTATTCATATCTAATGAAATATACAACCAGCATGTGGTATAATGACATTTGTTTTATCCTCTACATATACATATTCCATCAGATTAAAACTAAGGGGAGTCTTTTTACCCAGCACCACAGCTGTTTACTGCGTCTAGCTTCTGAAATGCTCCAGCAGATCATACAAGGTTTGTAGCTGCAAAGGTTCATAACGACATGTGAGATCTGAGTTCTGAAAACTTTGGTCATTGTCCTGCTGGAGATCCAGTCTGTAGTCTTCTAACAGCTGAGCTAACACAGACACGGGCCGGCTGCTGCTAGCGCCCTTGAAATGCCTGTGGTGTCAATAGGTTCAAAGCCACTATGGTGGATTCTAGGAAGCATTGACGTAAATCCTAAAAAGCAAATGGATGTGTACTGTAGTAATGTAACAATGAACAATAAGCAGCAGAATAACCAATATAATAAAGAAAATTATTCTGTATACATGCCCCAAGTTCATAACATGTATCGAAGCATATGGATGAGTTTCGATCATTTTGACTGATGGATTTCAAGGAAATGTCACAAAAAATTGGCAATACATGCTAAATAAAAAGGCATGAAATTAAAAATGGATTTTATGTTCTTATGTTCTGTCTTTATGCCAATGATGATAAATTAGTTATTAAAAATGAGTTCCAACAACAACAAAAAAATTTACTTTCTGCTTTAAGACAGGTTTTTTTTAATCATTAATCAATAATAATAATAATAATAATAATAATAAGATAATAACACTGTCTTAAAGCAGAAAGTATTTTGTTAGACAGGTCAAACTGGTAAACTCAGCCCAAAAAAACACATTAAAATAATTTTCATTACTTGAAAGCAACACATCCCTTAAATAAATAAATCAAGGCGAAAGATGTTCCTTGACTCAACTGTAATAAAAACGATAGACACAACAACAGCCGACAGGGATTGTTAAAAAAAAAAAAAAATAGAAATTCAAAATAAAAGGCTACAGTGTCTTTTGAAATGGGTCTTTCTAAAGTAGTCTTTAAACATAGTAAGGCATGAAGCATGATTGGTCTGTATGACCCGTGATTGGTCCACTTGATTGCACCACTTACACACTGTATTGCTTTTAATATGAGTTTTGATATCACATTTGTGAGAATTATGAATCTGGCATGTCTTTCTCTTTTATCTTAGCGCGTTCTTCTCCAGTAAGCAACAGCTACAATGAATGCCATCGCAGTGAGGAAAGACACAGTACGCCATCTTGACACGTTGTGGAAAATGCCCTCCTGCAACACAAGGCAGAGAAAGCATTAGATACACCCTGCATATGAACACATTTTCAAGACTTTGAATGACATCCATCCAATAATCAATAATCCTAATCTGTACGACTTTCTTCCGTGGAAGACAAATGAGGGATTTTTTGCAGCAAGTGGAAGTTTTCCATAACTACACAAATGAATGGAACCAGTGCTGTCAAAATTTAAAAACTGGAAAACATTGTTTGAATTACACAAATGCTAATGAGATTAGAGAGCAGTGCTGGAGGGGAAGCTTTTCATTGAATAATGACTTTTTTGATACTTTTCAGAAGAAATAAATACTCAGAAAAATTGCATGTAATTCTTGTTGAATTCACTGCCCTCAGCAGTCAATCGTTTCACAATTCGACAGGAAAGATGTTGCTTTTTAATGACTTTTCAGACCTTTTAGAGATTATACAAATCTATCTATATGGCGAAAGCAACTTTCAGTGGTTCAGTAAATGAATCTGATTAATCCTGTAACTGCTTTGATTCATAAGTGTTTTTGATTGACTAAAAAGGACCAGCTCATTAGCCATCACTAGTCATTTGTGAAGTAGTCCTCAGATGCCATATTCATTAGCATCTTACGTTGTTGAGAAAGTTGTTAACTAAATGAACTGCATGTATACAGGGGTCAAGTGTTAACTGCGCTTAAAAAAAAAAAGAAAGGCTTTCAGTTGTTTGTGTAAATGAACTATAATAACGGCATTAATTGTAATCTTGAATCAATTACCAGAAGTTATTACTCTGATATTTGCTATGTAGTATATATTTCTTTACATGAGTGTACTGGGTGTATGCTGGCAAAGTTAAATGTACCATATATACTCAATATATCACTTTTCGATTATATTATTAAAATTATACAATGATATAAACAATCAAGAAGTTTATATATATAAGCAGCGGTGGCGAACTCCGGTCCTGGAGAGCCGCAGCCCTGCAGAGTTCAGCTCTAACCCTAATTAAAACTCACCTGCCTGTAGCTTCCTAATAACCGTTCAGACCTTGATTAGCTTGTTCAGGTGTGTTTGATTAGGGTGGAAGCAAAACTCTGCGGGGCTGCGGCTCGCCAGGACCGACGTTCGCCACCCATGGTATATAGATGTAATAGATATAAAAATATACTATAGTAGATGTAGTTTGGAATTATTCATTCCTTATAAGGTTTTGTTCAGTTTATAACAATTTGGTGTAGTGACAAGCCTAATTAATATCTGCTGATGTGCATGGGGTAAATCACACTTATAAATGACAGAGTCACAGCATAAAACTTAACACTTTTGGCTATACAATCCAAATATAAATGTCAATAATTTAGTAGATATGGTACTACAATATTTGAACCATAAGATGAAGTGAAGTGAAGCCAAGTATGGTACAAGTGTAAGTATTGAACACACGCACACACACACACACACACACACACACACACACACACACTGTAAACACACTGTAAACACACCCAGAGCAGTGGGAAGCCATTTTTGCTGCGGTGCCCTGGGAGCAATTATGGGTTCGGTGCCTTGCTCAAGCACACCTTAGTCGTGGGTGCTGAGTGTGGATAGAGTGCCATTCAATCACTCCCCCCACCAACAATTCCTGCCAGTACTGACAATCAAACCCACGACCTTCGGGTTACAAGTCCAACTCTCTAACCATTTTGCCACAACTGCCTAATGGTTATACATGGTGGCACATTCCCCTGCAGTACAATACTGTAAACAGCATGTGCCTGATCTTTTTCAAATCCCCAATATGAGGGTCAAACGTACAAGAGTCCCTTCTCCTCCCTGGCTGGGTTTGCATTCTTCAGGCTCATGCTGTTTAGCAGACTGTAAATATTGTCACATGTTCACTGTATTCCAGTTCTCAGGGCCACAGTATGCTCCATGACGCCTGAGTGTTTGAGGTCTAAACCCAGCACCCCACATTCTGCTTCCTTTATGATCATATGTGTGCTATTAAACTTGAGTGGCCCCAGGAACTGCAGTCAGCCTGGTGGAGGCTCTGCAGCGCACATGCAAATCACATCTTTCTGAAGTATGACAACATCAACTCTTACATGAGATGTGAAAAGCAAAAACTGGCATTCTTGATATGCAATTTAAAAAGATAGATCAGATCATTGGTATCTAGTTGTGTGCCATGCTGGGTCAGTGGGTTTTTGTGTCTGGATATTCCTAGACGGGATGTGTCTGGGTTTGTGCTTATGTACTTCCTGGCTTGAGTGGGTGCGTCTCTCTGTGTGTGGTGGCCCATGTCTGGCTCGACCTGTGTGGCTCCACATGGGTGGCCAGACAACACATACAAAAACAGCAACTTACCCATCCTCCTTGCTGTCTGATCCAGGCAGAAATGTTTTCCTTGATAAACTGTAAAACCCAGCTAATGATCCTCTTGATAATGTCAAAGTGGTTCTGAGTCAGAGCCTAAAGGAATAAAATATAATTTTTATACATCTGCATTATCCATAAGAATAAGCATCCCTTAATAAATCTGATCCATCAACAATCATGAATTTGCATTAATGGAGTTTTTCATTTCCTTTTCTCAATTATTCATGCAATACCACAGCACTTTGATTGAAGAACAAATGGTGAGGCAATATGTTCACATTTTCCATTAAAATAATTCAAAGATGAACAAATGGACAAAGAATACTAAAATTCTGTTGGTAAATGGCACAATTAGTGTTTCACCTGGTAAATGAGCCTATACGCGAGGTGAAACAGTGCCACCACACGTCCCCAGTTAATGCCATCCTCAAAGATGCTCCTGGCTACAGTCATGAAGACGTCCTGAGCGCAGTTTGCTTGCACAGTGCCGATGAGACTGTGAGAGGAAAAAAGTTGTATGTTATGGGCTTCCCAAACTCTTCAACCATACCATCTTAAACAAAACATCACCCGTATGGACCACTACCCATATTTCAAAGCAAATGATCAATTCATAATTATTCTGCTAACATTTGGTTGCAACAAAGGTTAGCTATCTTGTTCTATATTGTACACTGTTCATACTGCATCCTGGTTTAGTAACCAATCCTGGGTTGTCAGGTCTTGAGATTTCATACTGTAGCCTTTTAAACCTTTGACACATTTGAGAGATTAGTAACAATGATTGGACAAATACTGTACACAATGAACATGAGGTCCTTTAACAACAGCTTTGTCCAGATCCAGTTATGTTGACATTTTCTGCACAATACAGCAAAAAAATAAAAATTGCATCTTTTGTGCACACCAGTTAGGGGTGGGCGATATGGCAAAAAGTATCATATCACTTTTTTTTTCCAGGAAAATTAAGATTTTATCTCGATTCTTTGTCATGTTGGTTTTACTATTTTGCAAGTTGTCTGAGCAGGACAGCCAAACTAATTTCCCTATTTTAAAAACAAAGCCAAGGTAACAAAATATAAAATAAAAAAAAGAATGGCAGACATTTAGGCCAAAGTGGGCAAAGATAAAATCTTTGTCATTATTTTATCTTTGTTATTAAAAATTAAGAACAAAGATACACATTAAACAAACAGTGCTTTATTTTTCAGGTACAGTAGGTGTATTTAGGAGTAGCATTCAAGAAACTGAATTAACAAATATAAAAATAAAACACTATATACACTTCACTGTATAAATTATACATTGATTCTTATTAAAGCAACTTTATTAAAGTTCTTCAGTCAAGAGCAGTGAGTGATTTTTCTCTTTGTGTTTTGTTGTTTTATTAACATTAAAGGGATAGTTCACCCAAAAATGAAAATTCTGTCATCATTTGCTCATGCTCAAGTTGCTTTAAACCTGAATGAGTTTATTTTTTCTGCTTCTTCAAAATATCTTCATTTGTGTTCAGCACAAGAAAGAAATTAATACAGGTTTGGGACGACATGAGAGCAAGTAAATAACGACTTAATTTTTGGGTGAACTGTCACTTTAATGACAAGTGGCAGCATGCTTAGTACTATTAAGTCTCCTGTCACTTTAGACCTGCACACATCTAATATACAGGCATGCATCTGTTTCTCTCTCAACTGTTTACTTTCACTTTAGACATAACCAACTATGTTTTTTGTAAACCTTGAGTGTCCAGTAATTAGGCGCTGTTGGACAGGCTTTTTAGTGTGCGTGTGCTTCAGGTGTACATGCTCAGAAAAAGTGCATGTCAGAAAAGCATGCGAATGAATTGTTTAACCGCCGAGGATTTAAAGCACATATAATGTACTTTTGTGATTGCGAATAAGTGCAGTTTTCTGTGAGTGTAACACTACCGCTGAGTTAACATTTTATGCAAATCAAAAATCATGATATCGCATACCAGCTAACACTCGTCAGGTTGGGAGAGGTGGGGGCACTGGTCTTTTAATTTTTTCTAAAGCTGGAAATACCTCACATGCTCTTATAACTTTAACAATACTTACTTTGGATTTCATGCAATTATAGTCACACCAATCCTTGTAAAAACCCACATTGTAGATATTTATCGCCCGGCAGGTCAGCTGGGCAACTTTCTAGAAGAACTGGATATGCTGCTGTCCTCATTCCCTGAAAATGGCAGCACTCTAGTACTTTTTGGTGACTTCAAAATCCACCTTGAGGAGCCACATGCTGCTGACTTCCACTCTCTCCTAGCCTTTTTCGACCTTCAGCAGCTCAACACCACAGGTACCCATAAATCAGGTAACCAGCTCAACCTCATCTTTACACACAATTGTATCACAGAAAACATCTTGGTCAAACATTTGCATGTCTCAGATCATTTCATTATTACTTTTAATCTACATCTACCTTTGTCCACACCACCAACCCCTCTGCCAGTTTCGTTTAGGCAAACCTAAGGTCTCTTTCTCCTTCTCGACTTTACTCTGTGGTATTGTCCTCTCTTCCCACCCCCACACACTTTTCATCATATGGGAATTGTGCAACAGATATGCTATTTTCTACCCTAACTAGCTGCCTAGATAATATCTGTCCTATTTCCTCCAGACCAGCACATGGTACTCCCTCCAATCCCTGGTTAATCGATGTCCTCCGTGAGCATTGGACTAAACTCAGGGCAGCAGAGAGAAAATGGTGCAAATCAAAAGATTCAACTGATCTCAGCAGGTATCAGTCACTGCTATCTTCATTATCCACCAAAGTTCATGCTGCCAAAACTACCTTCTTCCATAAGATCATCAATGCATCAGACACACGCAAACTCTTCAAAACATTCAATACTCTCCTTTGTCCCCCTCCATCACCTCCCACCAAATCTTTAACAGCTGACGATTTTGCTAATTACTTCACAAACAAAACCACATCCATCAGCAGTCATTTCTCAGCTCCACTCACCCAGGAACTCACAGCAAACACTCACACAGCTGACCATCTTCTCCTCCTCCTCTCCTTTTACAGAAGATGAAGTCTCTAAACTTATCCTCTTCAGCCACCCTAACACCTGCCTTCTAGACCCAATCCCCTCACATCTCCTACAAGCCGTTTCCCCATGTACTTCTGTCTTCACTCACACACATTATCAACACATCTCTTCTCACAGACATTTTCCCCACTGCATTCAAGCAGGCTCGGGTAACCCCACTGCTTAAAAAAAAAACTACACTAGACACCTCACTTGTTGAAAGCTACTGGTCCATGTCTCTCCTCCCTTTCATAGCAAAATCACTTGAACGCGTTATGGTCAACCAAGTGTCCTGCTTCCTTTTACAGAACAACCTGCTGGACAATAAACAATCTGGATTTAAAAGTGGCCATTCAACTGAAACTGCCTTGCTGTCAGTCACTGAAGTGCTATGGAGTGCAAGAACGGAGTCCAAATATTCCGTTCTCATTCTCCTAGATGTATCTGCTGTGTTCAACACTGTTAATCATTAAATCCTTCTGTCAACCCTCTCATCGATGGACATCACTGGAACTGCACTTCACTGGTTTAAGTCTTACCTCACAGGTAGGTCCTTCATGGTGGCTTGGGGAGGAGAGGTATCCAAATCATATCAACAGGTCACTGGGGTTCCTCAGGGATGAGTTCTTGGACCCCTCCCCTTCTCTATATACACTACATCACTGGGACCCGTAATTCAGGCACATGGTTTCTCCTACCATTACTATGCTAATTACACACAGATCTACCTCTCATTTGAACCAGATGATCCAATGGTACCTGCTCGGATCTCGGACTGCCTGACAGACATCTCAGCATGGATGAAAAAACATCACCTGCAGCTCAACCTGGCAAAGACAGAGCTTCTCAGACCCTTCCTAACAGAGCATGCAACACAGCTTCTCGTCCAGGCCCTTGTCATTTCTAGGCTGGACTATTGCAATGCTCTTCTGGCTGGACTTCCAACATGCGCAATCAGGCCTCTGCAAATGACTCAGAAAGCAGCAGCATGCCTTGTTTTTAATGAGCCCATATTACACCGCTTCTCATCTCTGCACTGGCTTCCAGTCGAGGCTCACATCAAGTTCAAGACATTGGTGCTTGCCTACAGAACAGCCATGGGCTCCGCAACCTCCTACCTCCTCTCTCTCCTATGCGTCTACATCCCCTCCAGAAGAGTGCAGTCGGTAAATGAGTAGAGGCTTGTGGTCCCATTGCAGAGAGGCACAAAATCACTCTCACCGTACCCTGTTGGTGGAATGACCTATCTAACTCCATCTGGACAGCCAAATCCCTCACAATCTTCAAGAAACAACTGAAAACTCATCTCTTCCATGACCATCTAACTGCCTCCTAATAATAAAAAATAAATAAAATTCTATGCCTTCAATTTTTCTATTGGCCAACATATCGGTTATCGGCTTTCAAATATAAAGAATAATCGGTTATCGGTATCGGCCAACATTTTCATATAGGTGCATCCCTAATCTTATGATCCTTTATCCCTTCCTGGCCTAGTTTGTACTATTATGAACAATGACTGAAACCTTGTATAATGGGCACTTCTCTTGTTTATTGCCATCTTATGATAAATCGCTTGTTGTGTTCCTCAACTGTGAGTCGCTTTGGATAATAGCATCTGCCAAATGAATGAATGTAAATGTAGCTAAATGTTCATCGTTGTTCAACTTTTACCTCTAACTGAAACTAAAGTCCCAGTCTGGAAATTTCTACGCACATGCATATTTAAATGAGATAAGAGGAGAAGGAGTTTATAATTGGTTGTCTTTTGCTAAACAACCAAAAGCAGAGCACCGTTCTAAAATGTATTACCTTGGTATTATAATTTGGGGTTAACCTTGCAAAAGTGGTGCTAAACCTGGTCTGGAGCAGGGCTACGTAACCCAGGGTTAAAACTGCCACTGACACAAAGTTTAAAAATATGTTAACCCAGGATTTAGTGCAGTGCAAAAAAAAGCCATTATGTTGAAATTCCTGAATGTTTGGTGTCTTTGATGGCTTCTATAACTTTTATGACTAGCCTAAAAACATTCACAGATTTCTGCCATCTTTAAGGCCTCATTAAAGTTTCACCCCAAAGAAAAGCCTCTTTTGAATGTTTAAAATTATCTACACTCACAAGACACTAAATAAAAGCTATTTCCGTTTTTTTCTAGATCACATGACCAGTCTAGATCACATGCAAATACTACTTCCTTTATCTTGGTAACCTCCTTTTACTAGACACTTTCTTTCGTAGAAAGACTTAATCATACATCCATGCCATTAGGTGTCAGCTTAAAGGGATACTCCACCCCAAAATGAAAATTTTGTCATTAATCACTTACCCCCATGTCATTCCAAACCCCTAAAAGCTTTGTTCGTCTTTGGAACACAATTTAAAGGGGTCCTATTATGCCTTTTCACTTTTTTAATTTTAGTCAGTGTGTAGTGTGTATGTTTGGGCATAAAAAAGATCTACAAAGTTACAAATCTCAAAGTCCACTCCAAAGGGAGATATTTTGTTTTTAAAAAAATCCCTTTTCAAGAACTACAACGAACGGCTCATTTGGACTACAACGTTGGTTTCCAGGCTTTGTGATGTCACAAAGCGGCCCATTAGAACATAATTAAAATAATTCCCACCTACAGAAATTCAAATGGTTGGGCTGGGGAGGGGTGAGGTCGTGGTTAGAACGCTTGGTTGAGTGCATCAGACAAGACGACGATGAAGAAGAAGTGCTGCTGCAGAGTAAGTGCATCAGAGAAAACGAAGAAGAGCTACTGTGCTGTAGCGTCAAGTTTTCGGCATGTCTAAAGGCGGTCGCACACCGGACGATAAGCGCAGCGCCGCGTCTAAAACAAACAAGTACAACACGACGTAGCTGGGTAACGTGGACAGACGGCGAACGGCACCACCGGTGTGCGTACACTCATAGAAAATAATGTGTTCGAATTTTAAAGACGTGGCGCGACGCTGTGCTTCTCGTCCGGTGTGTGGCCGCCTGAAACGCTGTTTTTTTCACCTCCGTGCCCATACCCCTTTGGTTGGGCTTCCGAAAGTGGATGATGTCAGGAAACAGTGGTTGCAATTTATTTTTAACTCTGTTCCTGAGCATTATAACCCCAATTTGCTATTGTGTGCTGCGCATTTTATTGAGGAGAGCTTCCACAACATGAGGGAGTACAGTGCCGGATTCTCCAAAAAGCTTTTGTTGAAAGACGGAACAAGGGGCATGGCAGTACTGAAACACCGTCTAAGCTGTTCGCCAATCACAACAGAAAAGCCTCTTTTGAATGTTTAAAATTATCTACACTCACAAGACACTAAATAAAAGCTATTTCCGTTTTTTTCTAGATCACATGACCAGTCTAGATCACATGCAAATACTACTTCCTTTATCTTGGTAACCTCCTTTTACTAGACACTTTCTTTCGTAGAAAGACTTAATCATACATCCATGCCATTAGGTGTCAGCTTAAAGGGATACTCCACCCCAAAATGAAAATTTTGTCATTAATCACTTACCCCCATGTCATTCCAAACCCCTAAAAGCTTTGTTCGTCTTTGGAACACAATTTAAAGGGGTCCTATTATGCCTTTTCACTTTTTTAATTTTAGTCAGTGTGTAGTGTGTATGTTTGGGCATAAAAAAGATCTACAAAGTTACAAATCTCAAAGTCCACTCCAAAGGGAGATATTTTGTTTTTAAAAAAATCCCTTTTCAAGAACTACAACGAACGGCTCATTTGGACTACAACGTTGGTTTCCAGGCTTTGTGATGTCACAAAGCGGCCCATTAGAACATAATTAAAATAATTCCCACCTACAGAAATTCAAATGGTTGGGCTGGGGAGGGGTGAGGTCGTGGTTAGAACGCTTGGTTGAGTGCATCAGACAAGACGACGATGAAGAAGAAGTGCTGCTGCAGAGTAAGTGCATCAGAGAAAACGAAGAAGAGCTACTGTGCTGTAGCGTCAAGTTTTCGGCATGTCTAAAGGCGGTCGCACACCGGACGATAAGCGCAGCGCCGCGTCTAAAACAAACAAGTACAACACGACGTAGCTGGGTAACGTGGACAGACGGCGAACGGCACCACCGGTGTGCGTACACTCATAGAAAATAATGTGTTCGAATTTTAAAGACGTGGCGCGACGCTGTGCTTCTCGTCCGGTGTGTGGCCGCCTGAAACGCTGTTTTTTTCACCTCCGTGCCCATACCCCTTTGGTTGGGCTTCCGAAAGTGGATGATGTCAGGAAACAGTGGTTGCAATTTATTTTTAACTCTGTTCCTGAGCATTATAACCCCAATTTGCTATTGTGTGCTGCGCATTTTATTGAGGAGAGCTTCCACAACATGAGGGAGTACAGTGCCGGATTCTCCAAAAAGCTTTTGTTGAAAGACGGAACAAGGGGCATGGCAGTACTGAAACACCGTCTAAGCTGTTCGCCAATCACAACACATTTCGTTTTTCGGAAGGCAGACCTTCATCAAACCCGGAACTAATCGAGCCGTTTGTGCCAGGCTGGGGAGAAAGGTACTTTAATAATGTAAATTATGTGAAAAATAATGCGTTTTTTCGAACCACCAAGCATGAAAGCATGTTCTAGTACACCACCAAAACAAAATCAAGACTTTGTAAAAAAGCATAATAGGACCCCTTTAAGATATTTTGGATGAAAACCGGGAGGCTTGTGACTGTTTGATTGACTGCCAAGTAAATTACACTGTCAAGGTCTTCAAGCTTCATAATGTTACGGTTGAACCACTGATGGCAGATGGACTATTCTGACGATGTCTTTCATACTTTTCTGGACCTTGACAGTGTAATTTACTTGGCAGTCAATCAAACAGTCACAAGCCTCCCGGTTTTCATCCAAAATATCTTAAATTGTGTTCCGAAAGCCAACGAAGCTTTTACGGGTTTGGAACGACATGGGGGTAAGTGATTAATGACAAAATTTTCATTTTGGGGTGGAGTATCCCTCCCAGACAAATGTGCAACATAAAAAAAATGACTGAATGCATCTTTAAATAAAATCTTAAGTAAACTATTAAAAAACATTGACTACATTCAGTTTCTATTTCACACAAAAATAAATTAATAAAATAAAACTACAGTTATTACCAACAACAAAAAAAAATTCATCAGACTGATCTTTTTTTAAGAGAAAATGCTTTGTGTTCAAAATAACTAATTATTTTAGGTAGTCATTATAATAAGATTAGAGGGCCTCAGCAAACTTATAAGGGGGCCATAGGATGAATTAAAATTATGAAAATTATAGTTATTTTAAAATCAACTTAAATGTTAATTATTTAAAAAAATAAAATGCTAATCAAACACATAAAAACAAGCTGTTAACTAAATATTTTTTTTAGAAATATCAACATCTGTTGTTTTATTAAAAGAACACATAGGAACTACCTCTGAAATCACTAAAATAATTGTGGTTAATTAATTGAATATATTGACACAGTGAGCTTGTTAATTAAAAAAAGTTGAAAACAAGCAGCCTTGTCATAATTACAACAGAATATACAGGAAAAAATATAACAGCTTATATGAGAGGCTTTTGAATATTTTGTTGGAAAATGGGAGGCCTTTCAAGTCAAAAAAATTGAGAACCACTAGATTAGACGCTTTAGTTGTGTCCTTTCAACATCACAAAACCTCATATTTATAAAAAGACAAGTAAGCTGAAATACAATTAAAAACATACTGTTGAAGTTCAGCATTCTTGTTGAGGTCATCGGCTATCTTCAAAAGTTGATCTACAACCTCTTTGATTTGAGGATCATCTGCTTCTTGAGGTCGTCCTCCTAGATCCTCATGGCTCACACGCATAGATGGATCCTCTACAGTAACTCGTTCAATAACATACCTTCATGTGAAACCAAAGCACAGTAACAGTGGAGAGATGCACTCATTCACACAAATTAATGCATAAAAATGTAACATATAGACAACCTATATAAAAGTGAGGATTACATGAGTTTACCCTCTTAGTAGAACGGCACCCTGTTCAATGATCACATCATCCATGACATCTGAAAATAAGTGGAAACTAATGTTTATATCATGACTATTTTAAAAGGATACAAGGTCAAAGTTTGTATTCCTGGGTGTGATAATGGGGTGAGAGGTTATTATACATGTGGTGAACACTGACCTCAATTGGGAACAACTTCCGGTTTTGATACTGGCTGGTTTATGACATGGGTTTGAGAATGTTTGTGGTGTATTCAAATTACCCTATTGTTACTGGATATTTTTACTCTCACTTCTGGTTTTCTCTCTTCTTGTCAATACCTTGTTTAAAGGTTGTTTGTGTAGTCCCAACTTATTTTAGAAAAACAGCTTTAATGTGTATGCATTCATTTTAAACAACAGCCTTATTTTAGGGGCGTATTGGCCCTTTGCAGGATGTCATTAGTTTCTGAATGCTATTAAAGCGTCTGAATGTGAATTTCTTCTAGTGGGTGTTTTGTTTGTGAAGGAATTAGTTTTGAATGATTCTTTTGAGTGAACTGGCTCATTTTTTCACTGTTCTGTCTTTAAAGACTGACTAAAGAATGAGCCAATAGCATTCAAGTACCGCCTATTCATAGTTTTTTGACAAATTTGGGTAAAATTCTTATGTCTTTCTGGAGTCTCTCGATAGTAGGGCCATAACTACCATTGACACCAATGGGGGACAAGTCTACTCCAAAATTCCTTTGTTGTTAGGACGACAAAACGTTCTGAAAATTACAATTTTTAGGGTGGTCTGCCTCATTAAGCACGTCAAAGCCAAAATGAATGAGACAATCAAATCAAAGCATGCGGGCTTTACTGTTCACAGAAGCCAAACATGAAGTTTAACGTCAAGCTTCAGTTTTAATAGTGAAAGAGTGTAAGGCAAGATGTAAGTAACCATTTTACAACAGAAACGCTAAACGACTGGCGGAATGGCGTAGTAAGGTCCCTAAACAAATTATTAGTGAAGAGACTGAAAACATTTGAGTCTCAAAATTAGGGATGGGCGTATCGATCCCAAAGTATCGATATATCGATACTGACGCGAGTATCGAAAGTATCGATACTCAAACAAAAATATCGATACTAAGGTGTGTTTTATTTACCAGTGATTTTGTTAATTCAACCAAAAAATAATAATAATAATGCAAGACCTTTTTTGTAATCAGGCTCTCAAAAAGTATATAAAAAAATTGGATATAGATTTATCGGCCAACATATCAGTTATCTGCTTTCAAAAATAAAGAATTATCGGTTATCGGTATCGGCCAAAATTTTCATATCGGTGCATCCCTAATTTGAACCATGTGTAAACAAAAATATAAACTAATTACAATTAAGGCGTATTGAATGTTAAAATGTGTTTTAAACAAAGTTAAGTGCTTATCATTACCCATTTTACTCTTAGTAATTTAATACATTTCATAATTTAAAAGTTTAGATCAGAAGTATCGTATCGGTATCGACGATACTGCCTTGAAAAATATCGGTATCGTATCGAAAACAAAATAAGTGGTATCGCCCATCCCTACTCAAAATCCGACCGCACCACTATTTTTATGATTATAAGCCTACATAGGAGACACACTGAACTCATTTAACTGAAAATCACCATATACCATCACCGTGACATCGCTCACTGTAGTATGTAACGTTAACTCAATGAAGATGTTTAGAAGAAAGAGTAGTCTTCAGTACTAACGAGTGCAAAGAGCTCGAAATGGATGGCTAGTTCACAGAAGTCACTCGAATTCGTTTAAAAGTTGTTCCTCATCTTACCTTCACCACCTGCAGCCCCCCTCAACTCGTTTTCGTCTACCCTCTCCCCATCGTTGGAATCTGCCATGGTTTTATTCAGCACAAACACCGCGGGCCCAAGTGATAGCTTGCTAACTAACGTTAGCCGGACCAGTTTAACAACTTCTGAATCCGCTAATTTCACGGTTTCCAACAACATACAACATAATCTAGTCAATTATCGACGCTTGTGGTTATATATCCTCCCCGGGGGCACCATTAAAATGATAAAAGCATGTTATGCAAGTAAAAAGTTGTCGATAAGCTTTAAGAAGAGCTCCACCAATCCATAGGAGCGCTTTAAACCTGGAAATAACGCGGAAATGGAGAAGGCGACAAGGGCAGATTCGCTGCTGTGCCAAGAATGAACCACAAGCGCGCGCAAACCAAGCAAATATATTTGTTTATTTATTTTATTTTATTATTATTATTTTACTACATGAGTCTTACTAAAACCCACTTAGAATCACAATGACACTTATTGCCCACAGTAGACAAGACAGACAAAATATGTACAAAAATAGTCTATATACAAGTGTTTGTTTGTTTGTTTTGTTTTGCTTTTTTTTCATTCATTCATTGTGTATTTATTAGTTTTAGGTTAATATTTATTCAGAGGCTTTGGGAAATAACGAAATGTTTTATTTATTTGGTTCTATGTAGAGGCTTGGGGAAATAAATGCTATATTTTCATACTAGACATTCCTAAACCACTTTATTAGACATACCAGACCTATTGAAGACGTTTTCCTCTACGATTTGCGCAAGTAGCCTATTCTTGACGCCCAACAGGTTTTCTCTTCTGAAATGCAGTGATTGTTTTTCATATGCGAGCTGCTATTAGAATTTTAGACGGTAAGGTAGATTATTCGCCACAAGATGTCGCTATAAGACTGAGGGCCATAACAACGACATCGGTTCCGTTGCCTTGCAAACATCAACAACAGTTTCCTAAAACATGGAATTTACCTAAGCAGGGTGAGGACAGAGAAAACTGGTTTTATGTCATAAGCGTATTACAAATTAAACATGTAGGCCTACTTTTGGTGAATTGCAGGTAGCCTACCTGTGATCAGAGGTGCTGCTATTGTTTCTGGGCCCCCTGAACAGC
>NW_015505363.1:429803-466949 GCF_001515645.1 Sinocyclocheilus grahami
CTTTAAAAAAAAAAATATATATATATATATATATATATATATCAGCCCCACTTTGGCATAATTTAACAACAGCTGATACCTTACCTCATAAAGCACCAGCATTTTCTTAATAGCCTGCCAGGTTATTTTTGAACAAAACCAACCCAGCCCACTGGACTATGCATACAGAGATTGATTAGCAGGTAGGTTTAGCCTAACCAATGTACTCAGTTTAGAGTAGAGGATAGGTGTGTTTAACAGCTAGATTACCACTACAAAAGAAAGATGATACTGGTGAAGGGAAATAATCTAATCTACCCTCAACTTGTACATGCTTTTTCTCAGTGTATATACAAATACATCATTTTTGTCTTTATTTGTAACATTTAATATGTGTCCTTATTCTAGCTCTGTTTAGTTATATGATAACCATGTAAAATATAAGTTTGGTACCTCTGCAGACACTGTAGTGACCTGTAAATGTCAGATGTCTACATTTGCCATTTCTGAGATGAATGTTATTGAAAGTGGTGATATCATGGAGTGTTTTTTGTACAGCATGTGAAAAAACACAACTTGCTTGACTCCCGGACCTGAAAGCGACCTCACTGAAATCCACAGTGAAAATGTTGACTGTGCCCTTGACCAAGTCATGGAAGGTGGGCTGGCTCTGTACACCACAGACAGCTTTGGATTTAACAAAGCAAATAGATTATTTAAAATGCATTCTAAAATTTTTACTGTTAGCATACTCAACTATACCATCTGGGTGAAAAGTATGAATAATAAAACCATTAGACTTGCGAAAATTTATACTTTTAATTGTATTTATTTTTTTGTTTACATACTCAAATAAGCCTGTCTAATAAAAATCCATTTCCAAACACACAGTAACATTTGAGACGTAAAAAAAAAAACTTGATTACTGGAAATAGAATATTCACCGATTTTGAAAAAACTAAATTAGAAAGTGTTATTAATGTTAAATGCAGTGTATTGTTAAGTCAAATTTTTGATGTAATACTGCCTCAAAGGAGTCGGATCAGAGGGAGGGATGGTGGGCCAGGCCCGTGTGGTGGAAGATGGCCTTGTGCCAGAGGTAAACCAGGGCAGAGTTGTCGGAGCAAGAGGCCAGGGCGGGTCCGGCAGAGCAGGAGGCCACCACAGCAGAGCAGATGGGACAGTAGATCCCCATGGCAGAGCAGATGACCACAACAGCAGAGCAGATGGGAGCGAAGATCCCCACGGTGGGGCAGATGACCACCAGGGTGGAGCTGATGGAGCGGAGGACCACTTCTGTGGAGCTGATGGTGCAGGAGACCACCAAGATGGCTCAGACTGGGCTGTAATAGAAAGTACAGAGAGGTTAACAGCGGCCTCTGCAGCCGTAACAGGACAAACAGAGAATTCAGGAACGGCCTCCTTGGCCATGACAGGGCATACTGAGAGTTCAGGAATTGCCTCCTTGGCCATAACAGAACAAATAGAGTTCTGGGATGGCCTCCTTGGCCGTGACAGGACAGGCAGAAAGTTCAGGAGTGGGCGCCACCACCCAGAGAGGAGCTGAAGTGGACTCCTCAGCCTTGTGAGGTTTTGCAGCCAAAGCCGCCACCTCTGGAGGAACTGGGGCTCAGGAGCGGACTCCTGGACTGGAACAAACTCAAGAGTGGACTCGTAGATTGGAGCAAGTTCTGGAATGAAATCAGAGGGCTCTAGAGTGGACTTAGATGGCTCCCGGACTGGAGCGGACTCTGGGGTGAACTCTGATGGCTCCCGGACAGGAGCGGACTTTGGAGTGAACTCTGAGGGCTCCCGGACTTTAGCCGTTTCATGAATAGACTCTCTGAAGTCTCCTAGACTGGAGCAGGCTCTGGAGTGGACTCTGAGGGCTCCCGGACTGAAGCATTCTCTGGAGTGGACTCTGAGGGCTCCCGGACTGGAGCAGGTTCATGAGTGGACACTGAGGTCTCCCGGACTGGAGGGAGCTCTGGAACAACAGGAGTGGGTCTTGCTGCCGTCCTCCTTCTCGATCTTCGCTTGCGAAATAACGACAAAGCCTCACTATTCTCTGGGGAAGTTAAATCTGACTTGAGACTCTACAGGGGCATTGCAACAGGCACAGACTGACCGGATAGAACCACTAAACTGCGATAACAGAAAGAGTCAATAAAACCAAAAGTCAAGCGTCTTCAGTCCCTCCATCTCCCACAGAGGCAAGGGTTAATCCAAGCATTCATTAAAAATCTTGTTGCGCTCAGAATTACAAAGTTCCAGTCCTACAGCCAAAGTCCAAAAGCAGGAGAAAGAACTCAAATGCCCGTAATTCAAAAGTCAGTGAAGACTGGCTAGCTACTGGATCTGAGATAATGGCTGCAGTATTCTGTAACAAATTGTCATTCTGTCACTGATAGTCACTGCAGTCACCCGGATCCAGTACGTATCCAGCTCAGATGGTGGATCTGTTCCTAGAGACGGCCTCTACAGCCCAAAATGTCAGCGGAGATCAGGACAACTAGATAAGCCCCAGAGACAGATCCCCAGTGAAGACCTTGTCTCCTAGACGGCCACCGGGACAAGACCACAGCAACCAGATGAGTCCTCTGCACAATGTGACTTTGCTGCAGCCTGGAATTGAACTGCAGGTTTCGTATGGCCAGAGGAGAACTGGCCCCCCGACTGAGCCTGGTTTCTCCCAAAGTTTTTTCTCCATTCTGTCACTGATGGAGTTTAGGATCCTTGTCGCTGTCACCTCTGGCTTGCTTAGTTGGGGACACTTAATATCCAATGATATCGTCAACTTGATTGCACAGATACTATTTAAACTGAACTGAGCTGGATGATGACATCACTGAATTCAATGATGAACTGCCTTTAACTGAAAATTGAATGCTTACTATTGTAATTTTGCATTATTGACCCACTATTTTCCTAATTAATGCTGTAAAGCTGCTTTGACACAATCTGTATTGTTAAAAGCGCTATATAAATAAAGGTGACTTAACTTGACAAAAGCAGCATTTATTATCCACAACAAAAGGTCCAAAATACAAAGCAAACAGCAAAAAAACACAAAGTAATCCAGAAGGCAGTAGTTCGACAATAAAAAAACACAAAGTTAGTGCAAAACTGCAGCAAACTAAGATAAACAAAACATGGGCTGTGTCCGAAATCGCCCCCTATACCCTCATTCACTATTAGGTCACTAATTCAGTTCACTAGAAGGAGTGAATGAAAACGAGTAGTGAATTCGGACACTGAGTGCACCGGAAGGAATGCCGCTTTTGCATAGTTTGTGCTTGCTCACTAGCAGCTCCAGTAGTAAGATTAAAGGATTTATCTTGAACTCTGTCACGGAAATTATGTATAAACCCTAATCAAACAATTTAATAATCAATTTACAATGAATTTATACCCGTGTTGTACATTATGCTGTACGCCATGGATAAGCGCTTTGTAAAAATGAACGGATTGATTATTCAGCTGCGGGCGCCATCTTCTGCAGAACCTACATCAGCTTCCCGGCTTTATCTAATACTGCATCATGCAGCAGAGATTCTGACCACAAATGTTTGTCATTTACTGTGAGAACAGGATTAGAAGTTTAAATATAGTATCACTTGTGGACACAAAAACAACATCATGTTTTCCTTGGCTTGGTTATAGTGCAGATCCAGTAGCATCAAGCTATCAATGAGAGTGACATATAAACTTTTTGCATTTTAAAACTCTGTTTGCTGAGGCAGGGTTGACTGAAATTGACTTTTGTTGATAAATATAATGACATTAACATTTACAATTTAAGCTTTTCATTGTTTCTCACCAATTTGAAAACATAACATTTCCTGGGAATGGAACATTAAGGAATGCAAAAGAACACTTCGATTCCAAATCTCAGTTGGCACTTTTGTTGGTATTTTGTTAGGAGATATTTGAACTGATGGCATCACTGACATCAAACCTAGACTGGCGGGAAGTTTGACGGCTTGAACATTTAAGAGCTATGGAGTAAGAGAAAATGATGTCAGTTCATACAAGACATACAAGTTTGGAACGACATGAGTCAGGAACAGATTATGATGCAGCGGTGCTCTGAGCACGGACCGATTAAAGGCCCTCCTCGGCTGAAATTACGTGTTATTGTAAAATATCTCAATGATCAAATATAAGTAAATGCATTCATTTTGCTTCTTTATAGATTGTGTTGATCTATAATAGAGGTGTGCCGATCCGATATTCAGTATCGGTATCGCTCCAATACTGGCATTTTCTGCTGGATCGGGGTATCTGTCAGACAAGGCAGATCCAAATTCAATATTGTGAGTACAGGTGCATCTCAATAAATTAGAATGTCATGGAAAAGTTCATTTATTTCAGTAAACAGGGGGTCCATTTAAGTCCGCAGTACGTCCGCTTTGTAACGTTTGCGGGTGGACGTTTTGAGGACGTCCACTTACGTCCACATTTGGTCCTCTTTTTGACATTTGCGAACGTCCCTGTTTCGTCCTTCATCTGCCATTTTCATTACAACACTTGAGAAATCCAGTCGCCCATGTGTGGGCTTTTATCATCAGACCTGACCAGTGTTGGGGAGTAACTAAGTTACATGTAAATACATTACGTAATTTAATTACAAAATAAATGTAACTGTAATCTGTTACAGTTACTGAGAAAAAAATGTGTAATTAAATTGCAGTTACTTGTGAAAATGTTAATGATTACAAAGGGAGTTATATCTGAATATTTTCACACATATACATATTTAAAATATGAGACACCAATGTTTCAGGAGTTGGGGACACATGCTTATTCGATAACTGTTTTATTTCCTATTTTGATTTATGTATATGAATTTTTTTTTTTTAAGATTAACTGTTTTTTTTCCCCCAAGGCATTGTTACTGTTCAAAAACAGTATCATAGCTATTAAACTATATCTTATGATTTTAAATCTGTATTTAACCTCAAAAAGAAAATAGCTCAAAGTAAAAAGAGCTGCTAAAGTCCGATTTTGAGGTGGTTGTGCTTTACAATTAAATGATTATAGGCCTAATCTTAATTCAAGTGAAGAAGGATTCTGAAAGTCTGACAGTAATCAGTGTTGAGTACCACTGTAACGTTAACCCTGCCTGCTTTAAATGTTTCAAAGTAATTAAAATTAGAAAACAATAGAAATTTAGAAAAGTAATTAAAAAGTACTCAAGTGAAATTAGTTACATTACTTTAATAAAGTAACGGAAACAGTTACATTACATATTACATTTTAAATTGGGTAACTTGTAATCTGTAACCTATTACATTTCTAAAGTAACCTTCCCAACACTAGACCTGACACCTTGCAACTCCGACAAAGAGTTGGCCAAATTAAACAAAAATATAAACCCATATTGGATTTTAAAGAGTATCATTCCTAACAAAATCCCTTTTTTTAACTGTGATAATAGAATGCAAAATGCAAAATAATGCAAAATGTTGTGCAGATTGATATTATAATTTTTTACTATAGTATAATAGATTTGAATGCATTGTAAAATGTTAAAACAATTCATGTTAAATTAAGAATTTTCATTTCTGGAAAAAGAAAACAGGAGTAACTTATGTAATTAAAAATGTCATCAAATCAGGAGTCTGTTTTCAGCATTTAAACATCAAAATCATGATACCCTTCAATAATATAATTGAACATATAGGCTACAATTAGGTTTATGCACTCCCCATGCATGAAGAAAATAAGGTTGCATCCCAGGAGCTCTACAAGAATGTTATAGAGTGATTAATGCAGGAAAACATGAAGAAAAGAATGTGGAAAATAACACAGGTAAAGACAAATAAATTAATTATTTCCATTTACATACTAAACTGTTGGTAAGCCGACAAGAAAAGTTATTTAGTAAAATTATTTTAGTTATATTAAACTGTTGGTAAGCCGACAAGAAAAGTTATTTAGTAAAATTATTATTTTAGTTATTGCATTTAAGACTGCTATACCATGTGCAGCTCCAAAAAAAAAAGTAATGTAGCCTACAATAAAAGTTACAGTTGTAGTAATGTTGTAATTTTATTATGTCTATATAGGCTTTTTATTAAGTTTTACTTTTATTTATTTTGAGTTATTTCAGTACTTCAACATACAAAATGGAAATAAAATTATATATATATATATATATATATATAATGTATTTATATATATGTACATGTATATGTATATGTGTGTGGCTGTACATACACATATGTAGTTGTTTTTTGGTGTTTGGCTTAGTGTTACGTTAGAATCATTATTATACTCATACCTTTTGTTCTTTTAATATTTTTGAATTGTTTTTAGCTTTATTTTTGAAATGTTGTTGTGTGCATTTGTCATTTTTATTTAATTTATTTTATTTTCTTAAAAGCTTTTAGCTTTAATTACTTTTTCTTACTTGTGTATGTTTGAATTGTTTTTAGCTTTATTTTTTTGTTTTCATTTAAATGTTTTAGTTTTGAAATGTTGTTGTATGTATTTGTCATTTTTATTTTATTTATTTAATTTGATTTGATTAAATGTGTGTATATATATAGTATTTATAGAGTTTTAGCTTTTAGCTTTAATGACTTTTTCTTATTTGTAAGTCGCTTTGGATAAAAGCGTCTGCTAAATGAATAAAAGTAAAAGTAAAGTAAAGTAAAAAGGCCTATGTGCGCAAAATTTCGGACTGCTTGGTCTAAATCCAAATGTGTTCATTTTGTTGCTTTAGGTTAGAAGACAATGGGAAGAATTGCCATCGTACTAACCACAGCTGACAACCAGAGACGCACACACACACACACACACGGAAATTTTACAATTATTTTACAATTGTTCAATTAAAATAAACGTATTTTGCTCCATACAACGTGTCTGTTGTCTTTGATTAGCCTAAAAGTAAAATAAAATTACATTCAGAGGACTTAAAGTGAAAGTCCCCTAAACGTCCCGAATGGCCGCTGCACGTCCTGTGAACGTCCCCTTAAACAAGGGGACCCGGGGGACGTTCGCAGAGGCCATTTAGGGGACGTCCTGGGGACCTTTTTTTGTTAGCTGGGTGGCGAGATGCGGGAATTCATTCGGCGCGTGACTCTCACGGTGCATTATGGGCATTCTCTAGCCGTTGAGCGTGCACCAGTTGTACACTCGTTTTTGCAGTGCATTGTGGGATTGAATGAGTGCACTCGAGAACGTCCACTGTGGTTTCGGACACCACTAAAAATGGCTGTTCCCTCAAATAGTGCCCTATTTAAGGGTATAGGGGGCGATTTCGGACACAGCCATGGTATTTATAGGGACACTAACAAAACTAAATGACACACACCTGAAAAACAATGAACCTGATAGACAAAGCAAAGGGTGATGGAAGTCCACAAGCAATAACAGTGACCTGGGAGGAGTGCCCTCTGGTGGCTGCCATGGCCACTCCAGTCAATGGCTGTGAGTGTTACTTTTTACCATTTTTAATAGTGTGATTTTAGATGACTTGTATTAAAACCAGTAATCAAATCAGACATCATAATAAATATTAGTTAGAATAATATTATAACAATATTTAATAATACATTTTAAAAACTACATAAACTAATAATAAAATGTACTGTCCCTGTTTGTTTGTTTTTTTTCAAAACAAACAAGGGTTATTGGAATGTTTTTTTTTTTACTACAAAATAAAATTTTGAATGTGTTACTTTCCTCTTTCATGGTGATTATTTGTGAAATTTACAAGCAATTTCATTGTGAAAATTGTCAGTGAATGTCAAAGTAAATCCTACACCTATTTTTTCAGTGTACAGTACAAAAAAGTCAATAAAATTATTATTCTTATTATATAAGCATTCCCTCTGGAATACTTCATTCTGGTTGGTCAATCACAGCATTGAAGGGTCCAATATCTGCTATAAATTTGAGTTTTAAACCAATTCATACATTTATCAATATATTCCACTAAGAAAAATACACCCCATTACAATGTACAAAAAATGGGCATGACAAAAAGACAAACACTGCAGCAATGATAGGCCTACAGTAATAAGTTACAATCTTTTTCAGTCTATATCTGAGACACAAGATTTAATATTTGTTTCAGCAGTCAGACATGACAGTAGCCACGGTTTCTTAAGCGGCCGGTCGTCAGCCAATGTTGGACTGTCTTAAGCAACTATTGGCCCAGATTTTGCAGTATGTTCTACACTGTTGGCACTAGTCAGACCACAGTTGGTGGGTTTTTTTCAGATTGCGCATGTTAAATCGGTGATGGAGCCCATCAGTGACAGAGACCTGACTGTTTGTTCAGCTTAGCAAACCAGTGGATGAGAAGAAAATGAAACAGAAGCAAGTAAATGAGGAAGTCAAGTGGACACACTACTTTCTGCTTCCACAAGGTCAAGCCCGACAATGGCAGTTTTATTTACAACTTTTTAGACATATCTGAAGAAGCTATATTATGAATCGATCTACAGTGAGCATGGTGTGAAAATTGTACGCAAGCACAGTCCTAGGTTTCCCCTTTTTGAACGACAAATACAGACTACTGCCACCTGCAGGTATGGAGAGTTATTTCCTCTCACATGGGTGCAGAACACATGTACTAGTTGGTCGTTGACTGTAGACTTTGCGGTGTGTTCAAGCACAACGTTTTAACCCAGATGCAGGACACATAAGCGACACCATAGTACGTTTTTAACACCACTTGTTCTTGGGTATGTCTGGGCCTTTAGGTGGAATTGTTTTTCAGGGCATTCATGATTAAACAATGAGTCTGTTGACCAAACCCAACTGCGGGACCAAACTCACATCCCAAAACTCGGGCCATTAGGCAAATATTATTCCTTCCATTAGTTACTGGAGAACTAAAAACAAGATGTTTTATGAGTTCACATTCACACTCATGGCCATTGTTTTCATATCTAAGCCACACAATGTATTCAAATAAAATATTTTATCTTCACCAGCAGACTTTTCTCTGAAATCTCATTTGATAGCATGAGGAAATATTTTCAGTGGTGCTTGCTAAGGCAGGCATCGCTATTAATGTTACTCATTCTACCAATTCGTTATTTTATTAAAAATTTTTTCAGGTTACTTTTCTGGTGACTCATGATTTATGCCTGGTGGACAATAAATCAAGCGAAAAAAAATCCCATAAGGGTAACTGATGCTCATTATTTGTTGTATATATTAATTTATGCGAAGTGATTCAATCATAAGTGGTCAGCCAAGATGAATTACCGAAAACATTTTAAATCTGTTTTCTGTTACAACTTATTGTAGGATTTTGCCTAGACCCTTCCTTCTTATTTCATGACACTCTACAGTACACCTCTTTTGCAGGAGTGCAAAGTACTGCGCACAAATATGATTGATTGAATGAATGATTATGAGCAAGCAGGAGATTAAACATATCGAAACAAAAGGTATGGTAACAGTGATATTTTGGCACAACATAGTGAAGATGGGATGGGTTTTTTTGGAGTGCTTTCTCAAAACATCTCCCATAACGCTCACGGGCTGTGTGGCTGTTCAAACACATTTGAACACATGAGCATCCACACTTTGAAAGCAGTCCTGTGAATGTGTTTCTCACCACCTCTGGAAGTGGTTGAAAGTGGGCAAGCTCGAAAAGTTTTAGACCCTGTTTATACTTGTATTTAGCATCATGCAATTAATTCCAGTTATAAACAGGGTCACAGAGACTGGGTGGGCTCTTTTGACTGGGGACGGTAAGCAATCAAGTCAAGTCAAGTTTATTTGTACAGTGCTTTTCACCAAACAAATCATTGCAAAGCAACTTTACAGCAAATTAAGTTTCTACAATATTTAGTGGTAGCTTATCAGTGGTGACTGTCAGGTAATATGATCATATTTTTTTGACCTGGTAAGGACTCTAGCCGCTTCATTTTGGACTACCTGTAGCTTGTTTATTGAAGATGCAGGACAACCACCTAGCAGTGCATTAAAACAGTCCAGTCTAGAGGTCATGAATGCATGAACTAGCTTTTCTGCATCAGAAACAGGTAACATGTTTCGTAACTTGGCAATGTTTCTAAGATGGAAGAATGCTGTTTTTGTAACATGGGAAATATGATTTTCAAAAGACAAGTTGCTATCTAATATAACACCCAGATTTTTTACTGTAGAGGAAGTAACCGTACATCCGTCTAGTTGCAAATTGTAATCCACGAGATTCGGTGTACTGTCTTTTGGTCCAATAAGTAATATCTCTGTCTTATCCGAATTTAATAGGAGAAAATTATTGGTCATCCAATCTTTTACATTTTTAACACACTCTGTTAGCTTAGATAATTTAGAAGTTTCATCTGGTCTTGTTGAGATATATAGTTGAGTATCATCGGCATAACAGTGGAAACTAATCCCGTATTTTCTAATAATATTACCAAGGGGCAACATGTATATCGAAAATAGCAGAGGACCTAGGACAGATCCTTGTGGCACTCCATATTTTACTGGTGATAATTGATATTTTAAATGAACAAGGTGGTAGCGATCGGACAGGTAGGATCTAATCCTTCTTAAAGTCTGCCCTTGAATACCTGTATAGTTTTGTAATCGAACTATGAGTATGTCATGATCTATAGTGTCGAATATCACCTAGCAATCACCTAGAACACCCCAGCATTGTGGTGGAAAGTTTTAAATGGGCAAGCATCACTAAACATTTTTAATTTTGGTTAAAAATGAACACAAAAGATATATTTAGTTGTCAAGTTATTCTCGGCTCACAGAAGCTAAGCCAAATGTTCAAGTCTCTTTGTTGTAAAGGGCGGAAATAAACATGGGGTTAGACTGTCGAGGGGTATGTCAGCACAAGCACGGAGGCCCTTGGTTCAAAGGTCAGTACAAAGTTTCTGACAAACGGGAAATGGTGGTGGAGCTTAGCGACCCTGTTGCTGCTGAATTCCCAGTGGAAATTTTTTTTTTCCTAAGATATACTTCAGCCATCAGCTTCCCGGCTTTATCTAATACTGCATCGTGCAGCAGAGATTCTGACCACAAATGTTTGTCATTTACTGTGAGAACAGGATTAGAAGTTTAAATATAGTATCACTTGTGGACACAAAAACAACATCATGTTTTCCTTGGCTTGGTTATAGTGCAGATCCAGTAGCATCAAGCTATCAATGAGAGTGACATATAAACTTTTTGCATTTTAAAACTCTGTTTACTGAGGCAGGGTGGACTGAAATTGACTTTTGTTGATAAATATAATGACATTAACATTTATAATTTAAGCTTTTCATTGTTTCTCACCAATTAGAAAACATAACATTTCCTGGGAATGGAACATTAAGGAATGCAAAAGAACACTTCGATTCCAAATCTCAGTTGGCACTTTTGTTGGTATTTTGTTAGGAGATATTTGAATCGATGGCATCACTGACATCAAACCTAGACTGGCGGGAAGTTTGACGGCTTGAACATTTAAGAGCTATGGAGTAAGAGAAAATTATGTCAGTTCATACAAGTTTGGAATGACATGAGGTTGAGTCAGGGACAGATTATGATGCAGCGGTGCTCTGGGCACGGACCGATTAAAGGCCCTCCTCGGCTGAAATTACGTGTTATTGTGAAATATCTCAATTATCAAATATAAGTAAATGCATGCATTTTGCTCCTTTATAGATTGTGTTGATCTATAATAGAGGTGCGCCGATCCGATATTGAGTATCGGTATCGCTCCAATACTGGCATTTTCTGCTGGATCGGGGTATCTGTCAGACGAGGCAGATCCACATCCAATATTGTGAGTATACTATTGTGTTTGTTAAGGCACAAACACATTATAAAGCACCATAACGTTTCGTGCACTATATTCCAAGTGTTCTGTAGCCGTTCCATAGTTTAATGTGAGGTACAGATGAATATTTAAGTCAAGTTCGCGTAAACTCTTCTCTCTGCTTCGGCTGTCAGTCATCCTCCATTCAGCATTCAAACTGCATGTTGTGTTCGGTTACTACAGTCAAGGTGATGAAACTCTCTCCAAGATGATTCAATGTTCCTATTATTATACTTGATCTGTAGATAAAGATAAATGATTTTGCATAAAAGGACTGTATCTTGCTGGAGTTTAATGCAGTTTTTAAATCATGTTACTTTCTACCGAGTGTTTGTTCAATCACAACACTGTCGTGTCGAGAGTCGAGAGCACTATGAATTGTTCTTCACGCGCACAGTAACTGAAATTTAAAAAAGTTAAAAGAAGAGACTCAATAAACTATCACACAGCTATAATACACTACGCATCAATATCCCTTCCCTCTGTGCTTTGAACATTTCTATGCGGAGCGCTGCGTATGGAGTTTATTTTGTGTCATTTTTATTCAATCAAGCATACTGTGTTTGAGAGTAAAACTAATTATTTTGTAATTAAAAAATAAAAGATTGCAAAAAAAGTATTTTCAAAGCTCAAAAATAAAGAAATTGATAAAAATTATTTGCAGTGCGTGCAAATCTTTGAAAATATGTATTTTTCTGTGTGGACTTTAAACACTTCATCACAAAACACAAATGTTGCTCTCTTTTCTGCTGTCTTTTTTTGCGGGTCTAAATCATTTCCTTGCGAGTTGTAAATTTTTGCTTGCGAGTGAAGCTGTATCTCAGTGGGCGGTCTCTACCCACCAGGATGAAAGGCCTTTTTCTATTGGTCACTCTCGATTGAAGTTAAAGGTTGACCATGCCCACTACACTTTCCCGCAACTGCCGCCACCAGTCTGACAGAAGAGTGAGGTGAGTGAGGTTGTAGCAATGGCTAGCAACAGGTCGTTTACTGTCTAAGATAACTAATTTAAAGAGCAGGGCATATGGTATATTTTAAAGTGTCCCCAACAACAGGTTTAAATGCATCTAAGGTCAGAAAACATTGTAATTTTCTCAGAATATACATTTAATATTCAAATAATTTTTCAATTATTTCGAAACGATTCGTTCGAAGCAGTTCTGAGCTTAAGAACTATAAACCCCTCCCTTCCATAAGCCTACTCTGCTCTGATTGGTCAGCTGGCCAAGTCTGTTGTGATTGGTCTTTCCGTATACAATGCGTGTTGGAAACGAAACACCTATTACCATAATTATTTTTTTTTGCTCAAGAGGGTTACTTGTTTACTTGTTTGATTGTTTTTTACTTTTCTTTGTATATTTATTTTTATATTTATTTATTTATTTTTACATTTATTTTTACATTTATTTATATATTTATTTATTTATAATTTTGTCAGGTTAGACATGTCATAGAATGCAGGTTTGAATTTAGCAGCTGATGATGTGCTGCACTGAACATTCTAATCACACCAGTGTGATCGTATCAAATATATAAAAAAATATTCTTCGGCTATTTTTTTGTCTTTTGGAAGCTGCATTCAAAATCCACGGGGCACGGTTGAAATCGTGTTCCGGGAAGAGCGCTATTTTGGCTGGGCCCCCCTCTGGTCTAGTGCCCTGGGCACGTGCCCGGTAGGTCCATGTGTTAATCCGTCCCTGGGTTGAGTAAAGCTTAGGTCAGCTCAGGTCAGAAAAGTCACTCTCCAAAACCTTCACCCTCTCTGTTCCTCTCTGGTGGAGTGAGCTACCAAACTCCACTTGAACTACTGAAACCATCTTCTAAAAAGCAGCTGAAGACACACCTTTTCAACAAGCAAATAATCACCCCACACCCTTAAACCAATGCACTTACATGCACAGACACTCAAAAAAATTATTCTCTGCACCTCTTTTCTAGATTCCTTCCTAATTTAGTTGGCATTGTATATTACAAATACTGTGTTTGCTAAATGCAAAAATGTAAATGTAAAGATATAACAGAATTTCCATTTTTGGATAAATTATCTCTTTAAAAGTCCAGCCAGCTTCATCACATTTAAGGGAACAATTTCGTGATCTTTTAGCTTGGGGTGGTTGGGTGTAGTTCTCATGGGTGGGGAGTTTGCAAATGAGACTCTCCCATCAAGGCCTGAGACGGCCCACTCGGGTTAAAGGGCTTCTGTTGCAGACCAACCTTCAGTCATTTACACAGATACAGTGTATTTTTTTGTATGCTGAGTAAAGGAAGTTTTAAACAGACAGGGAAGACGGAAGAGACACACTGATAGAGTCAGCTTTGGGATAATGCATCCGGCAGGTAAAAATATATCTAATACATTGTGTGTGTGCGTGTGTGTTTTCATAAAAAAATAATTAAGCACTTAAGCTTCATCAATTATATGAATGTCACTGCATTACAAACAAATCACAACACCAAGTGGCATTTATTATAAAGATGAATAGCACAAGAATATAATAGTTTGTTAGGTTTAAACTATTTAAAAAATGTATATCCTCATTCAAACCAAAAAACTTGGAAACTTGTCGAACTGGTCTATAGTTAATGTGATGAACTACACCTGTGGTAATTCTGCTATAGGAACTTGAGGGAAACTGGCTTAATTTACTAAAAATGTCCTTGGGATCAGTCTGGCTGAGAAGTAATAGCAAATATGACTCAGATAAATGCTGAAGATATGCGGTAATAATATCATTTTCATTATGTGCACACGAATAACCAAGCAAAATCTAAATTCTCAACACCACCCAATCTCACCAGTGATGCATGCTTTTGGAAGTGGTGAGTCAGCATGAGATATGGTGGACAAGAAACTCTTGATCTGGCAAAGTTATCAGTGCTGTAATTTAATAATAATAAATGCCTAATATTTCATATTTGATATGCTAAATTACACTAAGGCCTCTAAATTATCAATCAGATTATTTAACTAGGTCAGAACTGAAAAACATGTTGTATACAAGCTTGTCTTCTACCCTCTGCTCTGATCAATACTTTTTTTAGCAAGAAAAAGGCTTTTTAGTATAATTGTTAAAACACTCCCCCTCAGTTGTGATACACGTGAAATCGTTGCCGTGAAATCTGTGAAGTTTAAGAAAAAAAAAAGTATCAAATTTTTGATGAAAGTTTAGTTGTCCATCTCTCAATCCTCAGAAGAAGAAAAAAACTACAGAGCTTTTAAAATTTTGAAGATATAGAGTGGCAACTGATATTTATAGGAATTTTATCTATAAGTAGTCTGCTATAGTGTTAAAGATCTCATTAATTTACATTACAAGTTATCAGAATTTAACATTTGGCCATATAAATATCTGCAGCTGTACAAAACTGCATATATTTCCTCCTCGAGTATGAGCTCCATATTCTCCTGTGTCATACTATATGAGCCAGAAAAGCCTCATGCATGACTATGCATGCAGCCTGATCCTCAACAAAACTTTTTTAGATTTTGTCTAAAGGCTAAAAAAACTCTTCCATTTAAAAAAAAAAACTTTATTTGTTTCTGATTATTATTTCCTACGTCAGGTTTTACAGGGTTAAATGTGTTTTGTACTACAGAACTTAAAGTCAGCTAATGTTAACCTGAAGACCACTCTTTGTAGTTTCCTTTATGCAAATTAATATTTTTGGGGGTACCATGGATAAATCATGTAAGTTGCACATTTATTCAGTTCACTTATCTATCGGTACAGAAACAAGTTTTGGCTACTTTCTGTATTTTGTTTCCGACTTTCCTCAGTATTAGTTCTGAGAAAAGCATCATTTGTTACGGATACCACTTTGCTTGATATTTTGTTATCTAGTGCAATGGCATTCATAGATTCAAGTGTGGCTTCAGTGTCCTAGTACATTTTGGGGCCTCTCTTGTAGCATGTTTTAACGATATGGAGCAAACAGAAAGACAGACTGAAAGAGAGAGTGAGTGTATGAGTAAGATAAGAGAGGAGGAGGAGACTACTGGTAGTATATTTCCCACATTTGAGAGGTTACAGTAAACACTATATATTAAATGTGTTAAAATCTCCTCAGGCATAGAATTGTGTTCTTTTATATTAACTTAACCACTCTTGTAAATTAAGTCAGCTTCACACTGAGGCCAACAATTAGCATTGTAGTCTATAAAAACTTGTGACAACAGATGAAACAAGTTTTTTTCCCACACTGACTGAAGTCATCTGAAACCAAGCCACAACATAATAAGAGAGAATAATGGCTAGCAAAACCAGATACATAAGAGGAGAGAGATAGAGAAAATAACTTGCACCATGGTTAGGTAACTATCTCTATTGAACAACTATGGATGCATTTAAATAGTCCAATGCATGTGTAGGCTACAATTGTATTCAAATGTTTAAAGAACTGAAAATATAAAATAAGAATTACATAGATCAGTAAAGTTCTCTGCCATATCTGCTCATAGCCTCTGGGAAGCCCACATATCACTGTATATCATCCACAGGAAAATGCATGTGTTAATGTAGTGTGCAGTACTTCACTGTGCAGCGCTGCACAACGAATATGGAAGAGTCATCGGAGGGAAACCCTACCTCTAGTCTCATCAATGTCATGGGACACAAACCTCAGATAAGCCTGGGTCATTTTGAAACCAACAGCTGTGGTTTGATTGGTTACAATCTGCCAATAAACAAAGAACAAGCAATAAAAGATGAACATCTTCCCAACTGTTAAACAAAAGGGTGGATCAGTTATGCTATGTGTAGAGGTGGAACCTCTTGGATTGTTCTGATAGACCTTTGAAAACTGGCGACTCCGGTAAGAGAGTAAAGGGCTCAGAGAGTCACATCCAAGAAAGCTTTAATGAGTTGGGTTTATACAGACCACTTTAGTGAGCATAAAGGTATACAGGCAAAAGTATTTGGGATGGGTATGTGTGTGTGTGGTCTGAAATAGAGGAAAATTGTGTAAATTAGATATAAAATATTACAGCCTTTCTATTAACTTCGTACAGATGTTAAACATTTACATTCTAAACATAAACAGATAAATAATCATCAATGGTCTGAAATCCTCTCACAAATTCACAATTATGCTAGTGTAGCATCTCAAACTATCTTAAAATGGCAAACAGATCAAGAGTTATATTAAATAACAATGCACTATTGCACGTGAAACTAGCATGTTAGCTTCCTAACGTAGATAAACAAATAACATAATACTGTGCAAATATGCGCTTACAAGATTAACAACATCATCACAATAACATCAACATTATTGACCTGCAAAATAAACGTACTTTTCTGCATGAACGCACACAACTTTAAAGTTCGGATGCTCACTCTAACCCAGCGCGTGTGGTGTATAAAACGCAGTGTTTTAAAGGGAAGGTGTATAGGTATCAGTAAGATGAAAAGATATGCGCCCTCTATTGGTAAAATATTAAAGTGAAACTAAAGGAAAATACTTTCCTACACTATGTGAAATAGAACATAGTGTACCAATAAACAGAAAATAAATAGGTCAAAACAAACCAAATACTTATCTCTGGAAATGATCGGATGACGATGATTAATAAATTAGGAGTAGAAGCAAAAAGTTGCTTATGAAAATTAGTGATTTATATTCTTGAAGCAAGAATAGACAGAGTGCAAGTTGGGTTAAGAATGACATTCGACAGACGATAGATAGACACAATAAATCACAGGCATAGTTGCAGGGAACCCACACCCTCAATTAACTTTCATTACTTTCATTTTCATTCATAATTACTGTATGGAGGTTTTATAGAGATTATAGAGACACAAAGAGCACTCTGTAGCTAGAAAAAAATCATATTCAGGTTGTCAATGATAATTTTTTCAGTCTTGGAAACCCCAGTTTTAAAATCCAATGACATTTTCAGGATTTTCATGACAGTGGAAGACCTATAGGCCTAGTTATTGTGAACTTGACGTGCATAAGAAAAACTACTCTGAAAATCTAAAAAAAAAAAAAACAGCTTTCAAGCAACGATCCTACATCAATGTGGAAAAGCCTGAAAGCCATCACCAGATACAAGACCTCATCCCCCAGCACTGAGGCCAATCAACAATTGGCTGAAGACCTGAACGAGTTTTACTGCAGGTTTGAAAAGCAAAAGCCTGGTCTGACACCCACTCTGACCGTCTCACAGCACAGCCATCAACACCCTCCCTCTCCCTCCCCCCTACTGTTTCTCATTCTGCACTTAAGATCTGTGAAGGTCTTCAGGAGACAGAAGATAAGGAAAGCCAAAGGACCAGACGGTGTCTCTCCAGCCTGCCTCAAAGCCTGTGCTGTCCAGCTATCATCCATCTTCACATTGATTGAAACGCTCCACCATCATCCCTGTACCCAAGAAACCAAAGAGCACAGGACTTAATGACTACAGACCTGTTGCTTTAACATCTGTGGTCATGAAGTCGTTTGAGAGGCTCGTGTTGGCATACTTGAAGGACATTACGGGACCCTTACTGGACCCCCTGCAGTTTGCTTACCGAGCAAACAGGTCTGTGGATGATGCAGTCAACATGGGACTGCACTACATCCTCCAACATCTGGACAAACCAGGGACTTATGCAAGGATCCTGTTTGTGGACTTCAGCTCGGCTTTCAACACCATCATCCCAGATATCCTCCTGATTAAACTGACACAGCTCTCTGTACCCACCTCCATCTGTCAGCGGATCACCAGCTTCCTGACAGACAGGCAGCAGCTAGTGAGGCTGGGAAAATTCACATCCAACACCCGCACCATGAGGTGGTCCTCAGGGCTGTGTTCTCTCCCCACTGCTTTTCTCTCTCTACACAAATGACTGCACCTCTAAAGACCCCTCTGTCAAACTCCTGAAGTTTGCAGATGACACCGCAGTCATCGGTCTCATCCAGGACGGCGACAAGTCTGCTTGTAGACAAGAGGTTGAGCAGCTGGCTGTCTGGTGCAGTCACAACAACCTGGAGCTCAACACGCTCAAAACTGTAGAGATGATAGTAGACTTTAGGAGGAACCCCCCTGCACTCCCCCAACTCACCATCATGGACAGCTCTGTGGCAGCAGTGGAGTCATTCAAATTCCTGGGAACCACCATCTCTCAGGATAACCCGATCTCATGAAAGTGAGTATAAATAGTGTGCCAAATAAAAACAAAAACTCGTGGTATTGATACGCATAATGGACTTTGGCATGTATATGTTACGCGATCGGTAGGATTAGGGTTGTAGGGTAGAAACTGCAAAAACTGCATATCATATGCACGCGAAAACTGCGTATTATATGCACGCCAAACACGTGCCTAGCATGTACACGCCAAAGTCCATTTTTGCGTATCAATACCACGAGTTTTCGTTTTTATTTTGCATATATATTTATACACATTTTCATGAGACCGGGCTCCTCAGGACCTGAAGTGGGACAATCACATCAACTCCATCGTGAAAAAGGCCCAGCAGAGGTTGTACTTCCTTTGTCAACTGAAAAAGTTCAACCTGCCACAGGTACAGATGACACAGTTTTACTCTACAGCTGTTATTGAGTCGGTTCTGTGCTCTTCTATAACTGTCTGGTTTGAGTCAGCCAGCAAATCAGATATAAGAAGACTGCAACGGACTGTTAGGACAGCAGAGAGGATAATTGGTGTGTACCTGCCCAACCTTCAGGACTTGTACAACTCCAGAGTGAAAAAATGGGCAGGAAACATCATCAAAGACCCCTCTCACCCCAGCCTCAACCTGTTTGCACTTCTCCCCTCAGGCAGATGGTACAGATCTCTGTGCACTAGAACATCTAGGCATAAAAACAGTTTCCCCCCATGCCATCTCCAGCCTAAACAGCTAACACAGGAATTATGACCTGTGTTCTGTAATTCATTCATTCTCTATCTCTAATTATTGCCTCTCTCTCAAGTACTATGTAAATACATATGCATATGTTCTATACAGCTGTATATATAGAGTAAATAATGCACAAATCTGTACATAAATCTTCTGTTCCAGATTCATATACATTATTATTTACTGTTAAGTCTTATTTAAATGTTTCTGTTCTCATGTCAGATATGCATGTATGTATGTACCAAGAGCTTCTTAAAAAAAACACAACAAATTCCTCGTGTGTTTGCGCACACTTGGCGAATAAAGCTGAGTCTGATTCTGATCAATTAATTTGGTCAGAGATGTTCAAACTGTGTGTGTGCATGCTCCGTGTGTTTACCATTTCACAGTGTGTGTTAACCTCAGAGAAAACATTTACCCTATAATTTAAACTGTAAATATAATGTTAGTCAGTCCCCTACCTGCCCACATTCCTGTGACCTGGTTTGATAGTGAGGGGAACACAATGCGTCCTATCAGTGCTGTCCGCACATCGCGCATACGTTGCGTTACGGCGATTTGGTACGAAAAGTATGGTACTTTAATTGTTAAGACTTCGCTCTTTCCAAGCTGTAAAGCGGAACGACATTTACATCTTCTTGAGTGGTTGAAAGACAAACAAAGTGCCTGAGCAGGTGTCAGGAGCTGAAGCGCTGGAGTGATTTTCTCTATGAGCACAAGTAAGATTCAACATTTTCATTCTTGATCTCAAGTTCCGAAGTGACATTGGGCAGTTCCAGCATTTAATTAAGCGTGCCCTGAAAACGTTAGGACACATTACTCGTTCGGGGAAGTATTGACTAGCCTGCTTAGGATTCGATTGCCGATGTAGTGTTACCGGTGTGAGCTGGTGATGTGTGCGCCCAGCTGATCTCTGAAAAGTCTAATTAGTACGCCAGTTTCCATACAGCTGGGGAAAATGTCTAGAAAAAAATCACAACGTTTGTACATGGTGGTTATGTAGCTTTACAAATATTAACACCGCACTTAAAGACTATTTGAAACGGACAGATCTTCCATGGCAACCAGGCTTCGAAAAAATACCACTAATTCCTATACTTCAAAACCATAATAAAAAAAACTATTAATTATTAAATCACAAATAATAGTGTATATATATATATATATATATATATATATATATATATATATATGCTGATAGGCTAGATGAACAGTATTGCACTCGCAGTCGTGCGTTAAAGAGCGTTACTGAGCGCTGTAAAGTTAGTTTTAGGTTTTATATTCGCTGCATATTCGCCAAGGGTGCTTTAGGGACGGTCTGCAAATTCATCTCACATTGCAAAACGAGGTCAAATAATTCATTCAAATTAATGTTTAAAAGGGTTATAGTACATGCCTTGTGTGCACACGGACTTATTTTGTGAATACCTCCCTTACTGTATTTACAGCACACAAATAAGTTTAAGAAAATAATTACAGTGATTCACAAAAAAAGTTTTTTTTTTGTTTTTTTTTTCATATTCCAAAAGTTGTAGTAGGTTCCTGCTGGCCAGACTGACTTACTACAGCTGAATTTTTGCCAATACCTCCCTTACTGTACATACAGCAATCAAAAATGTTTAGAAAAGAAACTACTGTAATTCACAAAGGTTTATTTTTTCCATATTCCAAATGTTGTAGTAGGTTCCTGGTGGCCAGTCGGACTTACAACAGGTGAAATGTTGCCAGTACCTCCCTTACTGTACATACAGTAAACAAATATGTTCATTAAAATAATTACAGTAAATCACCAAATGGGTGTTTTCATATTCAATAGATTGTAGTAGGTTCCTGGCAGCCAGAATGACTTAGTACAGCTGAAATGTTGCCGATACCTTCCTTACTGTATGTACAGTACATACATATTTTATAAAATTATTAATGTAATTCACCAAAAAAAAAAAAATCATATTCCAAAGGTTGTAGTAGGTTCCTAGTGGTCAGACTGATTTACTACAGCTGAAATTTTGCCAAAACCTCCCTTTCTGTACATACAGTACACAAATATTTCATGAAAATAATTACAGTAATTCACTAAGGTTTATTCACTTTGCAAAGATTGTAGTATGTCTCTACTGGCCAGACTGATTCACTACAGGTGACATTTTGACATTACCTCCCTTACTGTACGTACAGTACACAAATATTTTGATGAAAATAATTACAGTAATTCACCAAAAGGGTTTTTTCATATTCCAAAGGTTATAGTGGCCAGACGGACTTACTACATGTGAAATTTTGCCAATACCTTCATTTCTGTATGTACAGTACACAAACATTTTTATGAAAAAAAGTTACAGTAATTCATCAAAAGTGTGTTTTTTTTCATGTTCCTGTTAATTTTTTTTTTTGTGTGTAGTTTTTTTGGACACTTTTTTCATATCTGTTCATGCTCAATTTTCACAGTTGATTTTCTACTATGTTAATCAATTTGGTCCTCTCAGTTTCCTTGTCAGTTTGTTACCATAGTTACACATTGATTTGAGTGCTCAGTTCAGGTTTGCATTATTTTGTTCCCTCGTATGGTGTCACTATTTATACTCGCTGTTTCTCCTTAGTCTTTGTTCTGGTATTAGTCATATTTTAGTTATTGTGTTGTGTTGTTTCTCCTCTGATTCTCTATTTTTCAGTTTTTCTGGATTTAAATAAAATTTCCCTGGACTTTGATTCCGGCCTCCAGTGTTTTAACTCAGCAATGTGACCGAATACCAGAAACCCACAACAAATCTGGACTTGCCTGCGGTGTGTTTGCTCTTCTTGGAGCAGTGGTCAGAGGCGGACTTACCCATTAGGCAAAGGTAGGCAACCGCCTTGGGCCTCCAAAAGCCAAGGGCCCCCTAAAATGCTTTTCATCTACAAGATGCGCATTAAGCGCGGACACACGAACGGTTGCTATTTACAGTGTTTATCACCACGACAACCGTCTGCGTGTCCAGATTGAACACACTTCTCGTGTATCCTGCTTGTAGCAAATGAAAATATGTATCTGAAGCTGTAATTAAATATTGAGCAACAGTGCGTATTATATGTTTATTGTTTTAAATGCTGCTACTTATTCATAAGAACCCAAGTAGAGGACGCATACGCAGTTAATTGTTTGGTTGATATAATCCTTAGGTGTGTAAATTTATAATTTCCTTTTCATCATTTTTTTCATTTTCATTTATATTTGTAGTTAAAATAACTAAAATAAGTGTATTTTAAAGTTTAGAATTAGACAGCCTTTGGCACAGAGGCTTACGCTGGAAACTCATCACAGTCCTCAGTGGACTTTCCTCCTCAATATAGGCTATATTTTTTCACACTTCTCATTCTCACTAATTCAAGTTTTTACATGAATGAATCTCTGAAGGGAACCAACTGTCTTCAGAAAGGTTTCGATGGCATTTTCATTTTATCTGATAATGTAGCGTTAATGAGCAGCACTGCTTTGTTTATAGCCGTTACCGGGGAAACCGCTGTATTTCTGATGTTCCAAAAGTGCCTTCTGCTGGCAGAGAATCAATGTACATTTTCAATAATCCCATCTGCAGTTTTTGTTCAGACCAATGTGAAAATCCACCCTCTTAACCCTGTTTTAAATTAATATCATAATTTATACTTCAGACTCTCTTTTCTTAAAAAATGTTTTAAAGGCTCAATTGTGAGGTTTATCATTTTCTAATTTATTTTGTTTTTGTGAAAACTGTAAATCAATTGCTATTTCGTGGTCTACAAAATGAAAGAAAGCTATTATAATATGTACATGAAAAATGAGAAACATTGGACAGAACTGTGGGGCACCATTATGCTGCCGCAAGCATCACAACAAAAAAAAGAACCTCAAGGCTAAATTTGTAAATGTGTGCAAATACATAGGGTCCCATTCATATATTTTGCCTGGGGCCCCCAAATCACTAAATCCGCCCCTGGCAATGGTGGAGATCCCTTGACGACCACATGAGGGATTTTTTAGTGTCTTGCTTTACTTTGTTTCCTGACCACTCGTTAAGCGGATTTTACCATGCCAGGCTTGAGCAGATGAGGGCACACCTGCCCACCGAGGATCCTCTGGAAAAGTTTGTGGACTTTGTGGAGTGTGTGTTGGCCACCTGTGGATCGTCTCAGTTACTGCTGTAACCCTTGTTCCCTGAATGAGGGAACAGAGATGTTACATTGATACTGATGTATAGGGTCATGCTTGGAAACCCCAATAACCTTCAGTTAAGAAGAGAAAGAGCCAATGAACTGTGGTTGGTGAGATTTGCATGCCAAATTTCCTCCCTGTGACCCATGGGGTATATAAGGAAGTCGGCAGCACACTCACCTCAGATTTACAGCTGAGGAGCCGAGATGGGATCCCGGCACCCCAGAGTTGGCCCGCGGTTGTGGCATGAGGGATGTATCATCTCCGTTCTCTCATTCAAGAAACGAGGGTTACAACAGTAACCGAGATGTTCCCTTTCATTCAATCATGTTCGACGTTACGTTCCCTATGGAAAGCGCCACAACCAATGGCCCTTCCCAGGACCCCATGTAAGGCAACAAAGTCTACTGTAACGTGGGACAGACAAGCAGTCCATACTGTTCCTGAAGTAATTTCAGATTTCTCTGATTTATGACAAAGCACTGTGGAAAGCGTGCCCGTGAAAGGGAAAACATAATCAGAGAAAACTGTGGAGAACTACATACGAACTGACAGATGGCAGTAACAATGTATGGAGATGGTCTGCAACTGTGTTCTACCAACTGGAAGAACAAAATAGAGGTATTTGCAAGGGAAAAGCTTTTGCAAGGGAAAGACACAGTGTACACTATGGAAAAATACATGCACAAGATTACCAAACCAGGAATCCAAGTGCGGAGCACAAGGCCATATGCAGGGGCTGACCAACAAGGCATTCACACACAAAGTCAGGTGTCAGACAAAGAGCTGCTCAGATGTTCTGAAACACTGCATATGGTCCACATAGATGCGCATGGCACGAACAGGACACAGCAATGCGAGGGCTGGGTCAACAAACGATTCTCCACTCGGCCCTCCATGGAGGAAGGAGCGGCGCTTTCACCATCTCCTGAAAAAGAGCAGTTCCCTCCATCTCCAGGTGGACTGTCTCAGGGAGGCTTTGGCTGCCGCTTGGAGGGTTTAGCTGCAGACCATGAGACTAGGGTGTCACCTTCCAATGGAGCAGGCAACAGGAGGACACCCTCGACAACGAGCAGACAATGAGGCAGCACCCAGAGGCTTGGTGGAAGAAACATCACACTGAGGCAAGAAGTGTTTAATTGTCTCCGTCTGCTAAAAAGAACTCCTTAGCGAAGTCCTCGACAGTGTTGCTGAACAATCCAGCCTGTGAGATGGGGGTGTCAAGAAAGTGAACTTTGGACCCTGGACAACAGTACGGGCCTGGGAGCAAAATTTGGTTGACCCTCCTGTTATCTCTGTCAAGACGGCTCTGAAAAACATTTTAGAGCCAAGGAGCCCATTCCTGACTCCAGTGTCCCTAGCTCCTTTGCCATGGTCACAGAAGCCTTGCCTGACTCCAGAGTCCCTAGCTAAAGAGGCTGCTCCTGAACTAATAGCCTTGTGACACCAGCGCCAACCTGGTGGTTCCCTGTACTGCCAGCTTTGCCCTGGCTTCTTGTACTGCTGGCTCTGTCTTGGACTCCTGTACTGCTGGCACCTCTCTGTATTCCTTGTACTGTCCTGGAGAATTACTGTCCTGCTGGAGCAGCTTTGGTCACACCCTTCACCACTCTCTCATCTTTTTAAGTGGGAGAACTTGCACAATTGGTGGCTGACTAAATACTTTTTTGCCCCACTGTACATAAACAAACATTTTGGTGAATTAGAGTAACTTTTTTCTAAAAAATATCTGTGCATTGTATGTGCCGTAAAGGAGGTATTGACAAGATTGCAGCTGTAGTAAGCCAGACTGGCCACCAGAAACCTACTACAATATTTGGAATATGAAAAAAAAAAAATCATTCATTTCATCAATTCATTCTAGTATTTTTTCAAATATTTTTTTTTAGTTATGGCAACAAAAAAAATTTAACTCTTGAGTGCTACAAGTTTTACAATGTGTATTATTAAATGTTAAAAGTTATTGTAATTGCAATAATTTTTACGTTTTAAACCAGTTGATGCATCGTGCACCGTAATACTGCATTAAAGCTTTCCCGGGTATAAATTTGCAGCTAAAATACACGTAGGAGTTTTGAATTAATATTTTTTATGTCGAAATACAATGGTTGCATACTGTTAAAAATTAATCGTGGTATTGATATCATTGTAGGAATGTCGACTCTATAACAGTGGCAAGGGAATGTGAATGTACGGCAAATATCGAACCTAAAAATAACTTTACGGAACTGCAATACTGTATGATATCACATATGCCAGTGTGATATTGCTGACATATAAAAAGTCACTTTAGAACTAGAAATGACAGTTGTGCCTGGACTGTGTCATTGCAAGTAAGAAAAAAGTGTGTGAGAGAGAAAAGTGTGTGTATAATTACCTGTTCTTTCGGGTAAAATTATATATAGGAAAAAAATCTGCTTGACGTGTCCCTGAGGATATCAATAACTTATCCGTACTTACAGGTTGAGGAGCTTCCAGGTTACTTGCATGTACATGTACATTGATCAGTAAGGAGTGAAGTGTCATTTGAGTTGGCTTTACTGAGCACTGAAATCTGGCTCTTAAAGATCAAATAGTTTCAGCACTTTTCGAACCCAAATGAACCTGTATTTTGAACAAATCTATTGAGTGAATGATTCAGTGACTCACTCGTAACAACAGTCAGGCCCTGTCCTAAATGGCACACTTCGGCCCTGTCCCAAATGGAACACTTCATGTGCACTTGCGGTCTTACGGACTTACAATGGCCGCCGCGTGCATGTGTCCCTTAAGTCCACGAGACCATAGGGTGTCTCATTTGTCATTTTAGCGTTCAGAAGTGTGCTCGCGAGCGCCCCCTTTGCGGCCGTTATGCGCCCTCAATCGACACTTCTGCCGAGCCTGCACTGGTGCGAGCTCCGCAGCAGACTTCTACCCGACAGTCAAAGCGGCATTACGTCACAAAAGTGCAGACTCGGAGGAAGACCGCGAGGGTTAAGGTGCTATTTGGGACAGGGCCTTCACGAGACCGTAGAGTGTCCCATTCATCATTTTAGCTTTCAGAAGGGTGCTCACAAGCACCCCCTTTGCGGCCGCTATGCACCCTCATTGCGCACTTCTGCCAAGTCTGCACTGAGGCGAGCTCTGTAGCAGACTTCTACCCGACAGTCAAAGCAGCAATACGTCACGAAAGTGTGGACTCAGAGGAAGATCGCAAGGGTTTAGGGTACAATTTGGGACAGGGCCTCATTCGTTGTGCTTGAATGAATCAGTATAATCGGTTCAATTAATGGTTCAATGACTCAAAACAAAGTCACTTGTCACCACCTACAGGATGTAACACTAGGGCCTTTAGCACCGCGGGAACCTTTTCATAGTACCAGAACTAATTGTGGAACTACCCACTTTTTGGCGTTTTCGCACCGCCGGAACTGGGTGCGATTTTAGTACCGGGCTGCCTTTTTCGAGAACCAAATTAGCTCCTACTCCGGAGCAGGGTCTAACCAGCACAACTGGTACTAATCGTGACGCAAGTAGACATTGATTGGCCAAACGCATATGAAAACGCCCTCACCCGCCCTGTTTTAAAACGCCGTGTAAACATACTGTAAACATTGTGTCAACTTATTTCGCAAGTATGGAGAACAGAGATAGATGGACGGACGCTGAAGTGCAGGCACTTGTAGCAAATGTAGCACTGCCAGTTGTCGTTGGAGATTCTTAGTCCTCCTTTCCGTTCCTTCAATTGCTTTACGTATACGTCGACTTTCCATGTCCATTATTGTGAAACCCGCGAGACACAACAAAAACACAGCTCCGATCACAGCGTCCTCCATCCTCCTGTTGTTAATGTTGTTCTTTGTTTACATTGTTGAACGCCGCGCACAAATGACGACGCTGTCGGCCGGCTTACGTCACTTCTTAGTACACACTGTCGGTGCGAATGCAACCCTTTAAATGGTACTGGGAAATAGTTTGCGCAAAATCGTCCCAGTACTTTAGTACTGTACATTTAGTTCTGGAACTAAAGTGGTGCGAAAGGCCCTAAAGTGATACAAACAGTGCTGGTAGCAGTCTTGAAATGCCCCTCTGTCCAATCTGATTTGAGACCTTCAATATTCCAGATTTACTTGACCACAGACATTTTGAATTGATGTTCTTAAAATTTTTTCGGTAGTAGTCATCAATGGTCTGTAATAATACACTCTTACTGGTGTCTAATTAACAAAAACTGCCATTTTTAGAGCAGTTAGGTTATTATGGACATACAGTATTCTTTGTGAAAACAATGGTTTGTTTTTGTACATTTACATTTTTTGCAGTTTAACACATTTTTCTGTGTTTCATAAACGTTTTATCGTTAAAATGGTCAAGCTTACACTCGGAAAATTCGCTGTGGAGTAAAAAGTGTGACAACTAGCCCCGTTTCCCGATAATAGCCGATATGCAATGTATCCCTGTATACTTCATAATATTTAAACAGGCTGTAAGTCCCGTGACTTCAAAACATCATTTAACAAAATGAGATAACCCCGCATTCAACTGGTGTTGCTTCATGAACTGCCCAAATAAAGCGCATCTGGCGTGCGGAAAAGCTCGTGTTTCTTGTAGTGATGTAGATGTGTGTGGTTGGTGGATGAGATAAAAACGCATTCGCACGGATCCAGTCCTCTGCTCGAGACTTCATGTAAATACTCCACAAACGATCGCGGAGGGACGTCACTCTCACTCTCACTCTCACACACACCGCCTACAACTTCCATATATCCACCTGGAAACTAGATGCAACGAACATTAGCACCAATGAAGGGTGAAGATGATGTAAGTACCGCGAGGAAAGATGAGGAGGCTGATGGCTCCGGTGAGTTTCTCATGTTTTGCATTCAGAATCCTGATTGCGCCTTTATTTTTGTAACCATGAATATTGAAGATCGACAGATTATGGATCGCTCCGTAGCCAAACAGAATCCATCACTCAGACAACGTATTTATTTTTAACACGATTGCAATGCCCTAGATTGTTATAACATCCAGGTATGTTATAAATAATGCATTTAAGCAATAACCTGTTGACTGGTGTTATTATTAATAAAATAATACTAATAGTAAAGTCAGATGTGATGAATGGATAAAGAGGCGTGTGTTATTAGGTGAGCAACAGTGTTCTGTGGGTTTAGTGCAGTCACGTATTGCCTTCAGGCGCGCGCGCACGCACACTGAGCATATGAGGAAAATCCATCGCAGCATCATCATCTTCACCTGAGGAGAGAGATGTTGGTCTGAGGGGGCGGGGCATGTCAACCTGAGCTGTCGGAGGGGATTGTCCCATTTGGGGTAGGCTATATGGAGGCATGGCTTTTCAAAAAGAAATGGTTTAAGGGAGAATGTCACTACATTATCTACAAGGATTTTTATAGTAGAATGTGGGAATGATGTATAAAACCTGTAATATTTTCCATATTTGCAACAGTGTTACAAGTTTCATGATTTATTGGCCTTATAACTCACATTGAATGACTACCACAAGGGTGTTTGCCATCCTGAAAATTGCTTTCATTTGTCTGACATCATTATCGTGAATGTAATCAAGCTTCATTAACTAATCTCAACGAGCAAATGAGTATATGGTCCTCTTAAACATAAAACTCTAGGTAATGTTCTGGCTGAAAATGACCAGAAAGCATGTTGCATATCAGTTGGCTATTCAATAGTTGTAGCCTTCGTGTTCCTCTTCTGATGGCAGCTGGTTTTATGTGGCTTCTTGGCGGAACATGCTGTTCAGTTTTGTTTATTAGCTTGTCTACATTGATCTAGGTGATGGATCAGATGGACTAGCAGTTAATAGGGCTGAGATTGATCCGGCAGACTTTGACCAAGCTGGTTAAAGCTGATAAACCACCTTGGACCGGTGACAAACCAGCTATAATGTTCCAAAATTAAGTTTGATTATCCTCTGATGAAATGACAAGGATTTTCCAGCAGGAACGGAAATCTAATTCAACAAAATTTGTTTCAAACTCACTTTTTAATTTAAGAAAATTTCTCTAAAGATTCTTTGCTTATTGCAGCAAATGTTATATAATAATATAACATGAATGTATCTGGGATCATGTAAACTAATGAATTTCACATATAATATGCCATTTTAATAGTAAAGGATGTTCGTATTAATACCCCTAGTTTCCATAGGTCTGTCAAAATTATATATATATATATATGTGTATGTATATGTGTGTGCGTGCGTGCGTGCGTGTGTGTGTGTGTGTGTGTGTGTGTGTATTTTTTTTCTTGGGTTATTTATTTGTTGTGTTTATCATGTTCAAATTTATACTGAGTACAAAGGAAAAAAGGCTTACTGACATTATTGCAGTGACAGTCCCCCTGGAGCAGTCCGAGGTTAAGCATACACACACACTTGTATCCTACAATGACCTACATATGCATTCTAGGGAGAAAAATTTAGGCATGTGTTCTATAGGGCATTGTTTTTGCTTTATTTTTTATTTGAGACTCATTATACAGTACCATTGTTGTATTACCACTCCATTTTTAAAAACATTGATTTATTTATTAGGTTTTAGTCAAGGTGATGAATTTCCAATGCGTGTCTTACATGAATTGCATTTGTTCTCAGCTGCTCTGTAATTCGGTTGGAAGGTATTATTGTTATCAATATATTGACCCCTTGCTGCCCTCTCTGTTTTTACTCCAGAGCTGTGATCTATAAAAAAGCAACAGAAGTTGTTATGGTATTAAATATAGTATGTTCCAAAATTATGAGACCTTATTGAAAATTAAATGTAAACATTTGTAAAAAAGAAAACAACAGTAAAACAAAGAATCATGAAAATAAAAAGAAATATTTAAGATTCTGCACAATTTCTTGGTCCAAAAAAAAAAGGAAACCAATTTAGAATACTGACTGTGTGACCACTTCTGTTTTTAAAAATAGGTTTTTTTACACTTTCATTTTTTATTAAATGTGAACTGTTTGGCTGTCTGTTGCTCTTGATTGTTTATTTTTAATTTGCATTCAAACTTGATTTTTCTCTTTAAGTGTATGTCAAACTAAACTTTACACCAGCTGATTATGTGCAAATCTGTGTTACACGAATAGTCGTTGAGATTAATTTAGCATTGCACTTTAGGTTCCTATTGCAAATCAATAATATTTGCTAATAGTAAAGTCAGATGTGATGAATGGATAAAGAGGCGTGTGTTATTAGGTGAGCAACAGTGTTCTGTGGGTTTAGTGCAGTCACGTATTGCCTTCAGGCGCGCGCGCACGCACACTGAGCATATGAGGAAAATCCATCGCAGCATCATCATCTTCACCTGAGGAGAGAGATGTTGGTCTGAGGGGGCGGGGCATGTCAACCTGAGCTGTCGGAGGGGATTGTCCCATTTGGGGTAGGCTATATGGAGGCATGGCTTTTCAAAAAGAAATGGTTTAAGGGAGAATGTCACTACATTATCTACAAGGATTTTTATAGTAGAATGTGGGAATGATGTATAAAACCTGTAATATTTTCCATATTTGCAACAGTGTTACAAGTTTCATGATTTATTGGCCTTATAACTCACATTGAATGACTACCACAAGGGTGTTTGCCATCCTGAAAATTGCTTTCATTTGTCTGACATCATTATCGTGAATGTAATCAAGCTTCATTAACTAATCTCAACGAGCAAATGAGTATATGGTCCTCTTAAACATAAAACTCTAGGTAATGTTCTGGCTGAAAATGACCAGAAAGCATGTTGCATATCAGTTGGCTATTCAATAGTTGTAGCCTTCGTGTTCCTCTTCTGATGGCAGCTGGTTTTATGTGGCTTCTTGGCGGAACATGCTGTTCAGTTTTGTTTATTAGCTTGTCTACATTGATCTAGGTGATGGATCAGATGGACTAGCAGTTAATAGGGCTGAGATTGATCCGGCAGACTTTGACCAAGCTGGTTAAAGCTGATAAACCACCTTGGACCGGTGACAAACCAGCTATAATGTTCCAAAATTAAGTTTGATTATCCTCTGATGAAATGACAAGGATTTTCCAGCAGGAACGGAAATCTAATTCAACAAAATCTGTTTCAAACTCACTTTTTAATTTAAGAAAATTTCTCTAAAGATTCTTTGCTTATTGCAGCAAATGTTATATAATAATATAACATGAATGTATCTGGGATCATGTAAACTAATGAATTTCACATATAATATGCCATTTTAATAGTAAAGGATGTTCGTATTAATACCCCTAGTTTCCATAGGTCTGTCAAAATTATATATATATATATATGTGTATGTATATGTGTGTGCGTGCGTGCGTGCGTGTGTGTGTGTGTGTGTGTGTGTGTGTATTTTTTTTCTTGGGTTATTTATTTGTTGTGTTTATCATGTTCAAATTTATACTGAGTACAAAGGAAAAAAGGCTTACTGACATTATTGCAGTGACAGTCCCCCTGGAGCAGTCCGAGGTTAAGCATACACACACACTTGTATCCTACAATGACCTACATATGCATTCTAGGGAGAAAAATTTAGGCATGTGTTCTATAGGGCATTGTTTTTGCTTTATTTTTTATTTGAGACTCATTATACAGTACCATTGTTGTATTACCACTCCATTTTTAAAAACATTGATTTATTTATTAGGTTTTAGTCAAGGTGATGAATTTCCAATGCGTGTCTTACATGAATTGCATTTGTTCTCAGCTGCTCTGTAATTCGGTTGGAAGGTATTATTGTTATCAATATATTGACCCCTTGCTGCCCTCTCTGTTTTTACTCCAGAGCTGTGATCTATAAAAAAGCAACAGAAGTTGTTATGGTATTAAATATAGTATGTTCCAAAATTATGAGACCTTATTGAAAATTAAATGTAAACATTTGTAAAAAAGAAAACAACAGTAAAACAAAGAATCATGAAAATAAAAAGAAATATTTAAGATTCTGCACAATTTCTTGGTCCAAAAAAAAAAGGAAACCAATTTAGAATACTGACTGTGCGACCACTTCTGTTTTTAAAAATAGGTTTTTTTACACTTTCATTTTTTATTAAATGTGAACTGTTTGGCTGTCTGTTGCTCTTGATTGTTTATTTTTAATTTGCATTCAAACTTGATTTTTCTCTTTAAGTGTATGTCAAACTAAACTTTACACCAGCTGATTATGTGCAAATCTGTGTTACACGAATAGTCGTTGAGATTAATTTAGCATTGCACTTTAGGTTCCTATTGCAAATCAATAATATTTGCTTTGATACATTTGTGTTTGCTCTTCAACAGGGGAGAAACTCTTGGGTTTCAACAGCACAGAGGAGCAGCCATCAGGCCCGAGAGGACAAGACAGCATGTGGCGAAATGAGAAGTATGAAACTGTCCCATTGGATGTGAAGGGGATTGATGAAGACAATTCTAAAGGCACTAGAGATTCTCTATACCCCCAGGCTGCTGTAAGTCACAACAACAGAGAAAACATACCTCTGCACTCATTTCGTCCACTTTTCAGGGATAAAGACATATTACCGGTTCCTCACCTGTTTTCCTGTCTTTCTAGTACTGCATAATTTGCAAGGCAAACTATGGACAAATATGTGGACATTTGAATGCTTCAGTTTACACTTTTGTAGGGAGCAGGTGATATATGATATTTAAGCTAGGGAGGTTAAATTACATAGTCAAATTTGCATTGTAATTCTATTGTTTATGCAAGGGAAATAATCTTGTACACTTATATCATGGAGTATAATTAACCACATATATTTTTATGAAAACTAAAGCTTGCCAAACACATCTCGGCTAGAACACATTGCCTTCCTTTTCGTACTCCAGATGGTGCAATATACTTTAAGCTCTGCCGAGTTTGCATACCCTTTGGGTGTGCAAAACTACTTGGCATACTAAGAGAGTATTTGAACGTCTTTGCAAATCTGCAGGACAGGCTAGTCACTTTGAAATACCCTCTGAAATGACTTTATAAAAATGTATTTAACCATGTATTTGTGTGCATGTTCATAGATTTGGTACTTTTTGAGTGGTGTGTTACTCCTTATAAGGATTTAACCACATATTCAGGATTAAAATGACAAATCGTCCACAGAAAAATCAAACAGCACTTGTCAAGCAGTAAACTTAATTTTGCATCTTAATAAGCTTTTGACAGCTTCCACCACTCTATCTCATTATTTATAATTCTTTGAGTGCAATTGAATATGTTTTCCCTCTTAGTATTTTGTTCAGAAATCTAGCATGAGACATATTTACAGGAGTGAAAAAGTGTGGCAATAGAAAGAAAAAAAATGTTTATTTAACCTATTTAGCCATAATAAATAATGTCATTTAAAAATCCATTTATATTTATGCATGGGAATTGAGAAATTTCTTTAGTCTTTTTAACTAAAGACTAACATTATTTGTTTGTTGATACCGCCCCTATAGATGTTTGGTCTTCATGTAAATCCCAGCGTTGTGATTCTAACTTCTTCATTACGCAGAACTGGTTTAAAGGGATAGTTCACCCAAAAATGAAAATTTGATATTTATCTGCTTACCCCCAGGGCATCCAAGATGTAGGTGACTTTGTTTCTTCAGTAGAACACAAACTGAGATTTTAATTCAAACCGTTGCAGTCTGTCAGTCGTATAATGTAAGTGGATGGGAATCACGGCTTTGAGAGTCATAAAACATACACAAACAAAACCAAATTAAACCCTGCGGCTCGTGACGATACATTGATGTGTAAAGACACAAAACGATCGGTCTGTGCAAGAATTTATATAGTTTTTTACCTCTGATTTTCACCGCAGTGTCTGAACTGTCCTGAGCGCGTTCGCACTCTAAAATGGACCATTGACACTCTATCTACAATCTCAATTATGAGTGTCAATGGTCCATTTGAGAGATAGGTGGTGGTAATGCACTTATAAGTCTGCGATCCGCCATAAAGCAAGAAGAAGAAGAAGAAGACGCCTCACACGCAGACTGAAGAAGAAGACGCAAATGCACTCAGGACAGTTCAGACATTGCGGTGAAAATCAGAGGTAAAAAACTACATAAATACTGTTCAGTTTCTTGCACAGACCGATCGTTGTGTGTCTTTACACATCAGTGTATCGCCGCGAGCCACAGGGTTTAATTAGGTTTTGTTTGTGTATGTTTTATGACTCTCAAAGCCATGATTCCCATCCACTTACATTATATAACTGACAGACTGCAACGGTTTGAATTAAAAATCTCTGTTTGTGTTCTACTGAAGAAACAAAGTCACCTACATCTTGGATGCCCTGGGGGTAAGCAGATAAACATCAAATTTTCATTTTTGGGTGAACTATCCCTTTAAGTGGTTTAATACATGGGCTGGAAACCCGAAGGTCCTGGAATCAAACCTCACAGGGGATGACGCATGAATTGTAGAGTTACTGAGTTCCAGTCTGTTCTTAAGCAAAGTGCACTGAATGTTCTAAAAACACTGTGCCTGCAGTAAACTATACTAGGTACATCTATTTTTCTTTTTTTTTTTGGTTGGAAGCATCTGCTAAATAACAAAAAGATTTCTGTGTCCCGCATTTAAGCAGAAGGAACAAACTTTGAATCTGTGCTGCTCAATGCAGGATGGAAATTGAATATGTTCAGCTGATTGCCTCTTTGTCCTGATAAATGTATTAGTGCACTGCTCATTTGTTGGAAAAAAGAAGTAGACTTTTAGTCAGTGTCACCTTGTTGTTATTGGTTTCGAAGAAGATGTACTCTGTTTCTGTGTAAGACAAACCCACTTGTAAATACTTGCAAGCATCAGTAAATTGTTTTATAGTTTCTGTAATCTGTACTGGAACGCAAATATACACTACTGTTCTAAGAAGTTTGAGGTTAGTAAAAGTTTAAATATATTTAAAAAAAAGTCTATTATACTCAGCAAGGCATTTATTTTAACAAAGATAAAGTAAAACTGTAAAATTGTGAAATGTTATCACAGTTTAAAATACATGCTTTAATGTATTTTGAAATGTAATTTATTCTTGTGATGGCAAAGCTGAAAATTCAGCAGCCATTACTTCAGTCTTCAGTGTTAAGATCTTTCATTCTAACATGCTGATTTAACACATGAAGTAACATTTCCAAGTAGCATTATGTTGCTTACTGTTTGTGTAAAATGTTTAATTATTATTTTATTCTTTAATGTCTAGAAAGTTCAAAAGAGCAGCATTTGCTAATTTGAATTTTGACATTTTGTTTTCTTTGTAGCAATATTAAAGTCTTTACTGTCACTTCAATTTAATATATCTTTGCTGAATAAAATAATTAATTTCTTAAAAAAATGCTGACCCCAAAATTAATCAAGAGTGTAAGTGCACCAATAGGTTTCTACATAGATGAGATCTTTTTCCCTCATAAAAATTAGCTGTAATTTGTTAACTAGGATTTATTTGGTGGGTAGTACCTCTCTTGCCCCATGTTTCTATGTGTCCTTGTTCAAACTAACAACACCCCAAACTCACAGCACTCAAACCAACAGAACATTGAAAGCACCACAGAGCCACAGTGTTTACCATATACTGGAAAATCAGCCTATGAATGGTTTACGTCTCAGTGAAGTAAGCTGGAATAGAATAGTGTTTAATATAAATACACCTTTAAAGGGCCAGAAATCTGAAAGTCATACTCTGAGTACACAGGCAGGTTTATGTCTGTTTTTGTAATAGACGTAAAGATTACTTAAAGGGGTCATATGATGCGATTTCAATTTTTCCTTTCTCTTTGGAGTGTTACAAGCTCTTGGTGCATAAAGAAGATCTGTAAAGTTGCAAAGACTGAAGTCTCAAATCCAAAGAGATATTCTTTATAAAAGTTAAGAGTCAGCCACGCCTACCTAAAACGGCTCTTTCTAACACGCCCCCACATATCTACGTCACTGTGGTTCAAAAAAGCCCGCCCGCCGCCACTCACTCAAGCCGGCCTCTGCTCACTCTTGCCCGCCGTGTGTGACGCTGTGTTTCGTTGTGAAAGCGAAACTACTTTGTTTGGCCTTCCAAAAGAGGACACGACTAGAAATCAGTGGTTAAGTTGTATTTACAACACTGTTCCAGAACACTTCAACCCAAATATTCAGATGTGTGCAGCACATTTTATGGAGGACTGTTTCCTGATCCTGGTAGAGTAGACTACAATGCCGGCTGTTCTGACTCACAGACTGTAAGTAATTTTTTTTATATTTAAAGAATTTGCCACTGATGATTCAAACACGAGTTTTGAGCAGTGTAGAGTAGCGCTTGGTGTTTGTCATTTCTCCGATCACAAATGCAGACATGGTTTTATGTTTACGCGGCGCAATGCAACGCCACGCGTAAAAAGACAGTATAAGTCATTATAATCCGTAATTATGTCCCCA
>NW_015505363.1:474364-507908 GCF_001515645.1 Sinocyclocheilus grahami
TTTGTCATTTCTCCGATCACAAATGCAGACATGGTTTTATGTTTACGCGGCGCAATGCAACGCCACGCGTAAAAAGACAGTATAAGTCATTATAATCCGTAATTATGTCCCCACTGGATGCAACGAATGCCTCGTTTATAATGGGTTTTCATGTTTTTGTCTCGTCGCTCCAGCCGGGACAAGGCATCACAATATGTAAGGGGCGTAACATTTCCGTCACACGCTTGAGGTATTCGGCCAATCACAACGCACTGGATAGCTGGCCAATCAGAGCACACCTCGCTTTTCAGACCGATGAGCTTTGTAAAAATCGAGGCGTTTCAGAAAGGCGGGGCATAGAGGAGAAACAATAATGTACAGTATGTGGAAAATAATGTGTTTTTTGAACCTTAAACCGAATAAACACATTTCGTTACACCAAATACACAAAATAACGTTCTTTTTAGCAACATCATATGACCCCTTTAATATTACTAGTGCATTTATTTTTGGTTTATAAGGTTTGAGGTTGAAGGTCAGAGTTAGCATCATGATTTTGTTATTGTGAAGTTATTTTTAGATCCCATTATCACTTCTGTCCATATAATTTTTTATAATCTCTTCATCTATTTTAAATAAAATGTCAAAAGATATTTACTTAAAATCATATAATAATCTACTAATGCAAATTAGTCTCTTATTAAAAAAAAAAAACTATACAAATGCATATAATACTCTTTTATGAACTGTTTTTTTTTTCTCAGCTCCGGAAAGCTCAGCAGGGAAATGAGAGACCAAAGGACCCAAAGCTGTGGCCGTACTTCCAGGATGGCTTAAGGCGGATAGATTATGTCCTCACCTACCATGTCCAGAAGCCCCAGAGCACTCGCAAACAGTCATCCAAGTCCTGCTTGTGCTGCAAATTCAGACGTGAACAGAGCAACCCACCTGCTCATGAGGACCCTGAACTCGCAGCCCAGGAACAGAGGCTGGATTACCATGACGATGACCAGCGCCTCCGCAGGGAGGAGTTTGAGGAGAACCTGCGTGAGATGGGCCTTGAGATGGAGAGAGAGGAAGGGGTGAGTCCCATTGTGTTTTCATTTACAGTAGTTTCCATGAAAACCTGGGATTTGTAATCTAATTTTACATAAAATTTATAAGAAATTTTTCAGATTCTGCACTATTTATAGGTGAATTGCATAAGCAAATTTGTGACATTAACCATATGAACTCCTTCAGATGGTTAAATGTCAGATATTCTTGCTTCCACTGAAGCTTAAATGCTCTTTGGTTTATTCTCAAATCATACTGAAAAATCATACAATATGATCATTAGGTTTGACACCAACTTGTGAAGTGCTGCTGTCAAATGCCTGAACTTCATGTTCAGTTTTCAATTCAACTTTTTGCTAAAATTGTTGTATGGGGGAAAAAAATTAATAAAAAGTACGTACGTAAATAAATAAGGAAGGAAGGAAGGAAGGAATTTAATTTAATTTAATTTAATTTAATTTAATTTAATTTAATTTAATTTAATTTAATTTAATTTAATTTAATTTAATTTAATTTAATTTAATTTAATTTAATTTAATTTAATTTAATTTAATTTAATTTAATTTAATTTAATTTAATTTAATTTAATTTAATTTAATTTAATTTAATTTAATTTAATTTAATTTAATTTAATTAATTTATTTTTGCAATGCCTCCGGGCATTTATTTAGGGCATCCAAGACCAAGTCCTACCTACTTGAATAGGGAAATCCAAAATTCTTAAAAACTGCTTACCACACTCACATTTAAATTACGTCATCTGACATCAAATCTGACATTAACTATGCCATAAATGTTGTTTCTAATGCCTAAATAGCATTAAAAAAAGCGTTTATTTTAGGCTGGACCAGCCAATGGGCATGTGCTGTCCTATGCACATGTCCAACCTAAACCCATGTCCTATGATGCTTTTATTTAGAAGATGGGAAATATTCTACCATATTGCAATTTTTTTAACTCCATATTATCGTTATCTAACTTGGTGTGAACAGGCCTGAAGTCTTTGATTGAATTAGAAAACTGAAAATAGAAGGATTTTTTTTAACCATAGGTATATTTGGGAAACTAGGAGACATTAAAGGTCCCATGACATGCTGCTTTTTGGGTGCTTTTATATAGGCCTACGTGGTCCCTAGTACTGTACCTGAAGTCTCTTTACCGAAATTCAGCCTTGGTGCAGAATTTCAGCCACTACGAGCCAGTCCCACAATGAGCTTTCCTTAGGACGTGCCATTTCTGTGTCTGTAGCTTTAATGCTAATGAGGAGGAGAGAGGCGGGGCAACTGCCATGCTTCGCTCGTTCGCAAGCCATGATGTCTCAAGGAAAAAAAATATTGTGCTCGCCTCGCACGGTAGTAGCTCATTTTCTCATGGGCGGGCCAAATTCTCTGGGCGGGCAAAGCAGAGAAAGGGGAGGTAACCTTTCCCCGTATGACGACATAAAGGGAAGATTCCAGATTGGGCCATCTGAGCTTTCATTTTCTCAAAGGCGAAGCAGGATACCCAGGGCTCGGTTTACACCTATCGCCATTTCTAGCCACTGGGGGACCGTAGGCAGGCTAGGGGAACTCATATTAATGTTAAAAAACCTCATAAAGTGACATTTTCATGCCATGGGACCTTTAATGATTTCACACATTAAACCTGGTAAATTACCATTAAAATTGCCGAATTTACTTTACTGGTGAGTAACACAACATTTCATTTACATTAATTCATTTAGCATATGCTTTTTTCCAAAACGACTTAAAGATTTGACTTATGCTCTAGCTTGTTTCCCAATCTAGCTTTCAAATAAACCTCCCATTGTATACTATGTGTATTGCTTGCTCTGTGATGAATTGTTTATGTTCCACTATTGTGCACTTTGGATAAAAGCACCAGCTAAATGCATAAATGTACCAGTAATTTTGCACCTCCTAACCTGGTATTTCTCAAAAGGGCTTGTTCTCATACATGGACTCTAACAGTAATTTAAATTTGCCAGTAATTTTCCAGAAAATACTATGTGTGAAAGTGCCCACTGTGATGTGCTTTTTTGTAAGTTTCAGTCACCAAGGCTATAATCTCAGCTGGAATTGAGCCACTCTGATAATGATAATGTCCACCCACTGAGAGATGCAACCATGCACATCAACTCTAGCAATGAAACTAATAAATTGGTTTGTGAGCAGCTCTTTGCCAACATTCGCTGTAATGTGGACCAGACTTCATGTAGATTTTCAACAGTCTGGACTCTTGAGACTGTTGTCCTCGTGCAAATGAAATCCAAAGACCAGTCAGTTCAAATAGCAGTATGTTTGCGGCTGATAGATTCCTTTAATCTTAAATATTGTGTATTATGACCAGTTATTTTTCTAGCTTTTAAAATTAATTCAGGTTTAAGTGATTCATTTATACAGCAGCATAATCATTCCCTGTTGTTGACCCAGAAACACTTCAGTGGTGTGGAGAACTACACTAACAGTGTTATTTGTCAGGTATCTTCTCAGTGACGTTTCCCAGTGAAATATGGAAGAACTAGACTCTTATTTTTTATTTTCATGTTTATTTTGGGAGAAGATTGTGGAAAACATAGTCAGCTTGTTGAAATGGTAAAGCATCATGGAGTTAAAGAGTTGTCACCCTTAGGATACATCAACTTATTTCTCTAAATCGTTCCCCAGTCCCACTAACACTATAATTGCTGATTGTAAGAATTAATTCATTTGATTGTTGGCAATCATGAAACAAGTTCACACTTACTTTACTGTGTAATGCTACTAATTTGCAGTTTTAGTATGATTAGCGGTTTGTCTTTCAAGCTTAACTTCTATAAATCCATGTTATTTGCTTTGATGTTCGCAGACTACAGGAATTGAACTTTCTCCACTGTGCTGGATGTTCTCATTGACAGCTGAGCCAGAATTAGGTGAAGAGGTCTTAGTGGACTAATCATCAACAAAGTGTTTATTATGCAGAGGATAATAAACTGAAGTATTATTCTAAAGGACCAAGATTTAGCAGTTCTGTGAAAAAGTCACATGAATATTATTGCTGAACCTTTAAGGGGTCATATAATGTTGCTAAAAAATAACATTATTTTGTGTATTTGGTGTAATGAAATGTGTTATGCGGTTTAAGGTTAAAAAAACATACTGTACATTATTGTTTCTCCTCTATGCCCCTCCTTTCTGAAACGCGTCGATTTTTACAAAGCCCATTGTTCTAAAAAATTATGGATTATAATGACTTATACTGTCTTTTTACGTGCTGGACTCCACTTCGTCCACGGTGAAAGCCGATCCGGCGATCCACAGCGCAAAGTTGTTGTATTTCCTCAGCAACCAGCACGGATCAGCTCTAGGCATGACGAAGCAGATATCGTCCTCTTTTGGAAGACCAAACAAAGTAGTTTCGCTTTCACAATGAAACATACAGCGTCTTCACGACATGGCGGCAGCGGCAACAACAATAGTACAACGAGAATAAAAGTTACGCCTTCTTTCTTTGCGTGAACATTTGGGTGGCATTATGCAAATCTTCCCACATAGTGACGTAGATATGTGTGGGTGTGTTAGAACGAGCCGTTTTAGGTAGGCGTGGTTAACTCTTAACTTTTATAAAGAATATCTCTTTGGATTTGAGACTTTAGTCTTTGCGACTTTACAGATCTTCTTTATGCACCAAGAGCTTGTAACACTCCAAAGAGAAAGGAAAAATTGAAATCGCATCATATGACCCTTTAAAGAATCGTATTATTCCATCTCGGACCCAACTTTGTGCCAAAAACAATATTTTTCTCTCTATAAAATGGATCACTATGTTTTTTCCCATAACTCTTGAGCTTGACAAGGCCAATGTGAATGTAAACATAATGAAATACTGATAAGACTATTAGAAAAACTTGCTCTGTTTAAACCATGTTGTCAAAAACAGTGATGTCACTCCCCTAAACATGATGTCATAAAAGATTAAAGCGTTGGGTTTAGAGAGGGAAATATAAAATACAAATGTTCTGAAATCTGTTTTATTCTAAAAGTTATTTTGTTATATATCACTAAGTTGTGGGAACACATTCACAACTAAAATGGTACCATGTCAAGATGTGATTGTTCATTTAATTGGGGTTGAATTAGGCTTGTAAATACTTGAATATAATGTAGTCTATGAGTAGAAATACCTGTTTATGTCGTACTTCGCTGAAAGCAGTGGCTGGGATTGAACAGACTGGGTCAGACCTTATGTGTGGGATGTGAGTTATAACAAGAGTGGGTCATTTGAAGCAGATCTTACATAACCCTCTTTTCAGCTTCAGAAAACCAAGAGAGAAGTCCTTCTCTTCTGAGATTTTTTCTTCATTTCCGTGAATTTATTTTCTCTCAAAAGGTCCTCCGTGAACAAGGAAACCTAGTGTGTTAAACCCTTGAAAAGAGATCTTGTCCATTTCTTGAATAGTTTATGAATGGTTTGCATGTTTATCTTTCAGAATACCATGAATGAACGATATTGATAGTAGTGCTTATCAATATTAAGCATCACTATTAATATCACTCGTAGAGTTAGTGATTTGAACATACCTTGAACCCAGGAAATTAATATTGTATAAGTTGTATAACTCTCACACCATTTGACAAACACACGTGAATGATATTTACTGTAAAATTGTCAATCTTGGTGAAAAGAGGCGCTACTACTTTCTTGTGAATATTGTCTACCATACAATAAAACAGGAAAACCATTACATGAGTTTAGATGGACTCGGGATGGACCGACCCCTGTGTAGGTGCCAGAATACCATAGAGACTTGGGGGTGGGTTTTTTAAACTCGGGCCAGTAAGCAACCACGCAAGTTTTGCCACTGCAAACACTACTCATGTTTTTTTTTTTTAAATGCAAGAAAGCCAGTGATATGTGCTCTAACACTATCTGCAATATCAGATATGTTGAGGCCATGTCTCTTTATCTTTGTTTTTCAGAATAAAATACCAGGTGTGGGATTCTTGAAGATCCATGCGCCTTGGGAGGTTCTTTGTCGAGAGGCAGAGTTTATGAAGTTAAAAATGCCTACATTTAAGGTATTTGTTATTTGTATCTTATCACGTGATAAAGAGAATCTGTGTGTTCTACACAAGCATGATGTACTCTGCTGTGCTATCATGTCTTTTTCAGAAATATGAAGTCAGCCATGGAAGCAGCATTGTAGAGAAGGTCAACATGTTTATGCAGAAAGTCACTGCACCCTTGCAACCTAACGTTGGGGAAAACCGGATGGAAAATGTGAAACACCTCTCCTACCCGTTCTCACGAGAAAAGCAGCATCTGTAAGTCTATAGTCATTCATGGCCACACTTAAGCTCATGTTTAAGATGATTGCTTACCTCACAACTATTCCTCACATCCAACATTGAGTACAATGAATGAAAATGATCAGAAATGATTTTGCCAAATGCTATTTTTACTGTAGAAAACAATACGTGATTGTTATGAATGTTCAAATTAAAATTCAAGTTAAAGTAGTGAAATATGAAGGATGCTCACTAATAATCCTCTGAAAGGCAGTGTACTGTAAATGTGCCTTTTGTTTTTACAGCCCTATGGTATATTATTGCCTGTAGAATTGAATAGGGAGGCACAAAACAGTCAATTAAATGACCCTTAGTTTCTTTTCACAGCTTTGATTTATCAGACAGAAATTCCTTCTTCGACAGCAAAACCAGGAGCTCAATAGTAAGTACCAGTCCCTTTTGAAAAGCGTTTTGCCTACCTAGTCAGGGACGATTTAAGACCAAGTGTCATTTATCCCCTGATTTGATTACCAAAGGGCCTGTGTGGCTCCACACCAAAATGTCAGTGACGTCAAAGTTGTTCTTTTTGTGGACAATGATTTCAGTCACTTGATCTGTCAGCTGCCTCTTACAATGCTGTCCAACCTCCGATTGATTTTCTCAGCAGGGTTTATTTATTTATTTTTGCTATTTTAGGTCTCTTAAAGGTATCCTGTGGTATTTAGAACTTTTGTTGACTACTATTTAATGTCATTTTAGTTACGTTTTGAGTCTAGTATATCACCAAGAAGGAATACTATTTATAATAATCTTTATTTATAATCATCTTTATAAACCTATTTCTAATCATCAACAGGTGTATGAGATTTTAAAGCGAACAAAATGCACACGGGCTAAGTATGTCATGGGTAAGTCTCAGTTTCTTATTTTTGCTTGACAAACTAGCGCAAATCAACCTGAATCCCATCCAACATTGTTGTTGAATTTAAATGTTATCAAAAATCAATGGTAACACTTTATTTTAGAGTGTCTTTGTTACATGGTACATGTACTTACTAAAGTAGTAACATTAAATTATACATAATTATAACAAACTAACAGTAAACCAAGCCCTAATTCTAACCCTATAGTAAGTACTTGTTACTCATGTAATATTACTCATTACTTAATTGTTTAATTACACTTTAACAAGGACATCTTAAAGGGGTCATATGATGCAATTTAAATTTTTCCTTTCTCTTTGGAGTGTTACAAGCTCTTGGTGCATAAAGAAGATCTGTAAAGCTGCAAAGACTAAAGTCTCAAATCCAAAGAGATATTCTTTATAAAAGTTAAGAGTCAGCCACACCTACCTAAAAATCTAACACGCCCCCACATACCTACGTCACTGTGTGGGAAGATTAGCATAACGCCGCCCAAATGTTCACGCAAAGAAAGAAGGCGTAACTTTTATTCTTGCTGTAGTATTGTTGTTGCCACCGCCGCCATGTCGTGAAGGCGCTGTGTGCTTTGTTGTGAAAGCGAAACTACTTTGTTTGGTCTTCCAAAAGAGGACGATATCTGCTTCGTCATGCCTAGAGCTGATCCGTGCTGGTTGCTCAGGAAATGCTTCAACTTTGCGCTGTCGATCGCCAGATCGGCTTTCACCGTGGACGAAGCGGAGTCCAGCCCGTGGTTGTCACATGTGGTTGCCGCAGGCATCACAATATGGTAGGGACGTAACATTTCCGTCACACGCTTGAGGAATTCGGCCAATCACAACGCACTGGATAGCTGGCCAATCAGAGCACACCTTGCTTTTCAGACCGATGGGCTTTGTAAAAATCGACGAGTTTCAGAAAGGCGGGGCATAGAGGAGAAACAATAATGTACAGTATGTGGAAAATAATGTGTTTTTTGAACCTTAAACCGCATAAACACATTTCATTACACCAAATACACAAAATAATGTTCTTTTTAGCAGCATCATATGACCCCTTTAAAATGAAGTGTAACTAAGGTATTGCTGTCTTGCAGTTGAAGCGCAGTTAGTTGTGTAAAGTTTGAACCATAACGTCACCAACACAACTTTAAATGTGCACAAATAATGAGCAAACAACTCACACATAACCCTGCCCCTAATATCCAAGGACAGTGATTGGTTGAATAGATTGGTGATTCACGAGTATACTTTAGGGCTGTTCACACTGTGCTTAACGCAGGATTATCTAAACCCCTCTTTTAACCCTGGGGACCCTATGTACATTTCACACTTGTAATTTAGTAGCAGGGTTAGCACCGCAAGAAACTTGATGCAGAAACTTGATGCAGTGATGGGATGCTGTGCATGCATACTTCGCAACTGACAGTCATTGGTGACGGAAGTGGTGACAGAAAATGTGAATTGGAGTAAAGAAGAGACTGTTTATTCTTTCCTTTACAGTCCACCAAAAGGTCCATTCAAAAGGAAAAACCTGATTTACCCAAGCTTTAGAATAAACATGTGTTAACTATTGCATTTGTGAAAAGCCCTTTTGTATTTACAAGCACAACAATAATCACTCAACTCGACTGAATTTCATGTTCACAGGAATCAGCAGTCTACTGGGCAGTGGTATCTACACAGCGGCCTACCCTTTGCATGATGTGAGTGACATAATATTTTGTTTTCTTTTGTGTACAAAGATCCTTTCAATTCTCTCCAATTGATTGTTCTATTTCTTGTGTAAGTTCATTTGATTATTTTAATTACAGGGCGATATTGATGGCATAAATGCTGACGCAAATGACAGAAAGGTAAAAGACATTACAATACATACTTATATCTTAGACTTCAGATATTTTAATCTCACACTTATTTTTGAAACAAAACGTGTTTCGAACCTCTATTTGCATTGGGCTACATTCAAACTGCATGCCTTAGTGCTCAATTTAGATTTTTTTTGCTCAGGTCATTTTTTTTGTCTGGCTGTTCACATTATGTTTTGATACGTGAATATCAAATTTGAGTGTGAACTGAAATGACTATGTATAAATGAAATACGGCATGCAAAGTTTTGACATGTTAGATACACAAAAACAGCTGCCTTTGTACCTAGGGTGATAGGAGATATTGAAGGCATAAGTCAGGGATTTGCAAAGCCCAAATGGTGCCTGCAGTAAGGTTTCCAGCATACAGATGAGAACAATCAATAAGCTATATAAAGGGATAAATTATTTAATTCCGGTCTGTGTTCTTCACTTTACCATCTGTTGAGAAAAGAGTTGTTATCGTTGAATCCTCTCTACATCTGTTCTCTAAAATTGTTTAAAAATTCAAAAAAAAAAAAAACATTTATTTTCCTCTGAATATTTCTTAAACCCTGTTTCACCTGGTTAGACACTTTTATGGCATACTGTAAGAATGTGGTAATTGATTCTCATATTGACTGCTTAAGATATAATTAAACCCTATTAATGGGCTCAAGAAACTTGAGACGTAGCTTGTGTAGAGGAGACCTGGTGAGACTTTGGACGTGCCTGCAGCAAGCTCAGAATAATTGTCAGGTCACCAAGGCAACAGGATCATTTCCCACTTCAGCCATCTGTGAGCAGCTCTCTTGCAGGCTTGCTGTTGAGTGGGAAGTGTAGCCCTTCTCAAAATAATGTATAACGGTGATTTTCAAGAACTAGAAAAAGAGTCAATGTTTCAGTTTTTTTTCACAACAAACCTCAAGGGACCTTGGAGAGAGTTGGAGTTTTGGTGTGTTTAGTGTGTTTACTACTGTAAGATCTGCGTGCAAATACAGTATATGCTAGTGTTCCTGTAAAACATAGCTTAGTAGGTATATACGTCAAGTGCTTTTATTGCGCTGATTTTATGCTGTTCTTTTTCACTTTTTATTCATCAAAGAATCCTGAAAAAAGTATCACAGGTTCCAAAAAAGTATTAAGTAGCACAACGGTTTCCAACTTTGATAATAAATCAGCATATTAGAATGATTTCTGAAGGATCATGTGACACTGAAGACTGGAGTATTGGCTGATGACATTTTTGCACTGCATCACAGAAATAAAATATATTTTTAAGCATATTCAAATAGAAAACCATTATTTTTAATTGTAATAATATTTCACAATTTTTGATCAAATAAATGCAGCCTTGATGAGCATAAGATTCTTCTTTAAAAACATATTACACAATGTCTATAAAGTTCACTTCTCTCACAAATTTGCATATAGCAAGTAAAGATTTCAAGAATACATTCACTTTGTTTATTTTGAGTAATCTATATGAATAAAGCAGTATAATCCAAGTCTTCTGAAGAGACACAATCATTGCTTTATATGATTAAATCAGGCTTTTATTCAGATATAAACATTGATCCGCTTAAACGTGCCTGCGCAGTTGAACCAGTGATGTTTGTTCTCGCTTGACAGACAAGCACATTTCTTCCTCAATAACTAGTGAGGTTTTTTTCTCATGTATCAAGCAAGTACGATTGAGCTGCAGTAAAAATAGCTGTCTGGGGCAACCGTGGAAATGGCAGGTAGCACAGTTTGCTAATCCATCCATTAATTAATTTTATACTACTATAGTATTTATTAAAATACAATTCATATCAAGTTTATGCATTTTTTTTAAATATGTAACAAACATATTTTATTTGTTACTGTTGTTCAATCAATCAATCAGTTCAATCAATTTACTTTATTGCACAACGAAATTGTGTCTGGTGAGTCTCAGTTACAAACTAAACAAAAGAACCAACAACTTAAATCAACCAACAATAAATAACAAACAGCAGCAGTTACAGCAAAATAAAGTGCAAATTATGTCATTAGCTGGAGGGTGTATAGGCAGGTGGTGTAATGGAGGTCACAGCTCTTGGAAAGAACCTGTTTCTCAGTCTGTTTGTGTGTTATCATGGCCCTGTATCTCTGCCCTGAGGGCAGGGGCCAAACAGTCTATGACCCCGGGTGGGTGGGGTCTATGGCAATGTTTTTGGTCTTCTTCTGGAGGCGTTCTGCATACACCAAGTCCAGATCTGGAAGTGGATTCCCAAAAATCCTCTGTGCTGTTTTAACCACCCGGGCCAAATCCTTCCTGTCCTGTGTTGTGCAGCTGGCATACCACACAGTCACACAATAGCATAGGATGCTTTCTATGGCACTCCTATAGAAATGTATCAGCAACCGAGAGGAGAGTCCAGCCTGCTTCAACTTCCTGAGGAAGAAAATACTTTGTTGAGCCTTCTTCACCAGGTGGGAGGTGTTCAGAGCCCAAGTGGGGTCTGCTACCCAGAAACTTGATGTTCTCGACACGCTCCATTTCTACCCCCTGTATGAGCAGTGGTGCATGTGCTGTCCTTCCAGACCTTCTGAAGTCCACAATAACCTCCTTGGTTTATTGGTGTTCAAAACTAGGTTGTTTGCTGAACACCACAGGGCCAGGTGATGGATCTCCTTTCTGTAGAGAATCTCATAATTGTCCGATATGAGACCCACTACAGTGGCGAATTTCACAATAGTATTGGAGGCATGGATAGGGGTGCAGTCATGTGTGAAGAGAGCTGGACTGAGCACGCATCCCTGCGGAGTGCCTGTGTTCAGAACGAGGGTAGAGGATGTGTTATCCCCTATTCATAAGCACAGTGAGGTGGACAGGCCTAAATTGTAGAGTTTCTGTACCAGTTTGTGTGGGATTATAGTATTAAAAGTGGAGCTGAAGTTGACAAATAGCATCCTGACATATGTTTTTGACATCTCCACATTTGAAAGGGCTGTGTGGAGTGCTATGATGTCTGCATCCTCCGTTGATCGATTTCCCCGGTAGGCAAACTGGAAGCTGTGTAATTCAGGAGATGTAATGTTCTTAATGTGCTGCAGAATAAGCCTCTCTAAACATTTCATAACAACAGGGGTCAGAGCCATTGGGCAATAGTCATTGAGGCAGGTAACCGCTGACCTTTTAGGCACAGGTACTATAATGAGGCAAGCAGGGACAACACTGAGCTGCAGTGAAAGGTTAAAGATGTCTTGAAATACTCCTGCAAGTTGGTCTGTACATAATTTCAGTGTCCGGCCCCGCAGCCTTGGTGACATTGATTTTGCTCAGTGCAGCTTTCACCTAATGACACTGAAGGATGAGATTCCACTGCCACTCTTCTTCAGGCTGGGATAGCTGGACCGTCTCTTCGCCACCTTGTGAGCCGCATCCTCTTTTAAACACTCCCCAGTCAGTGCATTCGAAGCAGTCCTGAAGTGCTGAAGTAGCCTCCAGACTCCAGACTTGTATGGTTTTGAAAGTTGGTGTTGATCGACAGATAAGAGGTCTGTAGGCCGGTGTCATTTCCAGCGAGATGTGGTCTGACATGCCAAGATACAGAGATGCTGCAGTTTTATACGCCCCTGGAATGTTCGTATAGACCTAATCCAGAATATTATTGTCCCTGGTCAGGAAATTGATGCACTTGAAGAATTTGTGAAACACAGCTTTCATTTCTACATGATTGAAGTCTCCTGCAGCTACAATCACAACTCCCTCTGGATGTGCATTTAGCTGACTATTAATAGTGCTGTGCAACTTCTCCAGTGCTGACCTGACATTAGCCAGTGGTGGTATGTAAACAGCTGTAATCAGAAAGGCATAAAAATCTCTTGGCATGTAGAACGGTCTGCATTTCACTGCCAGATATTCCAAATCCGGGGAGCAGTGTGTTCCAATAACATTCGTTGCATACACTAATTGTTACGAACATAGTTACACATTCCACCGCCTTTACTCTTACCAGAGGCTGCAGTCCTGTCAGCTCGGTACACGAAGCGGCCCTCCGGTTCGATAGCCTCATGGGGGACGTTGTTATTAAGCCAAGTCTCCGTGACGATCATCACACAGCTATCCATACCACGCGACATAATCCTCAACCATAACTCATCCATCTTTTTGACGATTGACCAGGAATTTGTAAGAAAGAGTCTTGGAAGGGCTGTTCTATGTGGGTTAGCATGTAGCTTGGCATGTAGACCGCCTTTCTTGCCCCACTTTTGCCTCCGCTCCCTTCTCCGCCTCTTGCGCCACTTATGCAGGACATTCAGCCATTATTTATAGAACCATTAGGCAAATCCTCTGTATAATCAATCCGCAAATATACTGATGGTTGCAGGTATGGAGGTGCACCATTTATTTAATTGAGCTGAGTGATCACTGCTTGTTTACTTGGTAATTAATCCATCTATTTCTACTAGTTTGACCCATTCAAGGCGATTTGTGGATATGTTGAAAACGTAGCTTCTCAGACTTTATCTACTGGTTTCACTGTTGAATGTTGTTATTAGAGGTTTGTGTATTATTTGATGTCAAATTTCATAATGTTTTGGCCTTCCCTTCCTTGCTTTCTCGGACAAAACACTGCAGCTACAGTCGCTTCTTTTCTTTGACTTAAGTGTGCACTATGTTCTGGAGACTGGAGATCTCCGTGCAGCTATGGTGTAAATCCACCCTCACTTACTCATATTACTGTTGTACATTACATCCCCAGGCGCACCGAACCGAAGTCATTACATTCGAAATTACTTACATGATCGTTGAGAGGCTTCATTTGTCCTTTTCATCAGTGTATCAGTGAATAATCAGTCATTGCATTAAATTCCATTAAACCCCACTCACTGTGCATTTCAGCCATACTGTATGAATGGATGTTGAATCGCTGTTCCAGGATGTATGTCATTTTAATTCTGTCTTTGCAGATCTTGTATGAAGAGTGGGCGAGTTACAGCATATTCTACAAGTACCAGCCCATTGGACTGATCAGGTATTATACTGACAATAAATGCACTGCCAGAGATTGAGACAAATGTTTGCCCTGGAATTATGTGCTAGCAAGAGGGGAGATTTTAGAAATATCCTACTGATACACATTATTCATGAGTCAGATTGTCAATGTAATATTTATCATTAGTTCGAGTTCATTAGTTAGGATGAGCGATGTCTGAAATCTGACAAATAATTAAATGTCTGATGTCTATTTTAAGTAATGAAAACTGAAATAAAATATACAAGAATTAAACATTAAAAATAAAACAATTTCTCATTTTAGTTACTTTAAAGTGCTAAAATGACAAAAACAAAAAAAGTATTAAAACATTAAACTACAATTAAAGAGCAAACATATAAAAATAGAACTAATAAAAGAAACAAACAAATAAAGATTGAATTCAAAATATTAGCAAAAACTATAATTGTATATCAATAATACTAAAATAACACTGGTTTACTGGATTATTGTACTGCCGTTATCATGATGACCTTTAAGATGTCAATGAACCTGGCACTCATTTTTTTTGTCTGGATCTATTAAGTTAAAATTAAGTCTAAAAATACATTACAAATGCAAATCATACATATAGGACTCTTCTATGATGAGCAAAAGTAATATAAAAAATGTCAAAGTAATACAAAAGTCTGGCAAAATTATTAGTTTTTTTATTTATTTATTTTTAGGGGAAAATTGTGTTTAGACAAAACTGCTACACTGATGACTAATAATATTTAAAGTCATGTAATGCAACCGATAAGCACAAAAAAAACAAATATATTGGAAAAACGAGAACAATGTAATGAAGAGGATCCTGCGGGGGGACAATCAAAATATCTTCTTTTTACTTATTTTATACTCATTTCATTACTTAACATGACATTTTTAGAATTTTTTGTTTACATAATCTTTCATTTCACATTGAAGAGACTGACAGTTCATTAACATTCGGGCTACAGAAGAGGATGCATTCTTCCTTATGTTTGCTAGATAGTAATTGTAAATTATTTTGCTTGACTTCATTGCCTTTATTGCTCTGCTTGAAACTTCTTTATCACTCTTAGGAAGTATTTTGGTGAGAAAGTGGGCCTGTATTTTGCCTGGTTGGGTGTGTATACTCAGATGCTAATCCCAGCAGCAATTGTGGGAGTTATCGTGTTCCTGTACGGCTGTGCCACTGTGGAAGACAACATCCCCAGGTCACCTTATAAAATTGATGTCATTGGTTTATTTGCATTGTTTTTGTACAGAGTGCTAACTTGCATGTGACCCCTCCATAAACTGTTGACAGTTATGTACATAAATGATCAGCCTATTACTGTATTTAATTATGTAGAATTAGTTTGTCAAATAATTTTGATTGACACATTCTTATCTGTGCCACTGAGTTCAAACACATTCCACTGTCTCACACCCCTAAGAAACAAGTTTCAGCAGCGTTTCCTGATAGCAATACATTCTCTTCCGCAATTGCTTTGAACTTTGTGGAAAGATTTTTAGCGAAGAATATGCCTAGCCATTTATGAATGTAATCACCGCTGAACTTTGCAAGAAAAACGGATGGATGTTGAAGTGCGTGGTAATTAGAGAGTTTAGAGTGGGTTTGAAATGGTGTGACTGTAATGAACTGTAATGTAGTGTTTAATGAGAGTGACTCAGTGTTCGCTGGCACATCTCACAACGACATTCATTAATTCCACAGATGCCACTGCTGAAAACAAGCTGTTCCAAAACCTAGTGCGTTGCCTATCTAGGGAAAAAAATGAAGCATTATAGGAACACCACTGATATGAAGTATGTTTCAAAGAGTAGTCAGCATAATTATGCTGCCTTTACACCGCAAGTTACACTGAAAGCTTTAATTTTTGCAGAATACCAGCGAATTGCTGTAAACTTCTGTCCACAGAAATGGAAATTGAAACAAACAAACAAACAAAAAACGCACATTAAACTCACTGCACATACAGAGACGGAGTTTGTGCAAAGCAGCATTTACTGTTAACCGAGGTGTTTTGATGCTATAAAACAAAAACTGTAATCTGTTACACAATGCCGCTTTTCACTCTGAAACAGGCAGTGCAACAGACTATTTGCTCGTTTAATTAAATTGCAGCCTTTAATTTGATAATAACAGCCATTAATTTATTTTAATCTTACATTTGATTTAATTATTAACTCCCTGCAATTCCCTCTTTAATTATAATTAAATAACGCTGTGAAATTTAATCAAATACAATGTTAAGCTGCCACAATTTTAAATTATTGATTTTAGTTTTTAGTGTTTTATTTGTAACATTTGACATTTTCTTATTACATACAGTAATACTTAGCATAGCAACATGCTAAAGCATGAGTGCACAGTTTATTTATGCATTTCATGTCAAGATCACTATTTGTGCGTATAGTTGCTGCCTTTATAGAGCATTTCATATTAGCCACATCTATTTAGACATCAAAGCAACTATGTTTTGGAGCAAGAGCTGAAAATAGAATAAATGCATTTTCTTTCAGATTAATAAAAGCTAAAAAAAAATGAGGAAAAAAAATACTTTGCGGCCTTAATAGCTTTACTGAGAAACATTATGGTATCTAGGGAAATATAGAGATGTGATGTATTTCTGAAATCAGGATTTGTTCTTTGTATACTCAGTATGGAAGTCTGCGACGAGAGAAACAATATCACCATGTGCCCAATGTGTGACCGAGCCTGCAGCTACTGGAAACTGGTCACGGCTTGCGGCACGGCTAGGGCCAGCCACCTGTTCGACAATGCGGCCACCGTCTTCTTCGCCATCTTTATGGCACTATGGGGTCAGCAGCTCTGTTCTCCTTTCATGTTCACCCGCACGCTTGTTGCTGCTGTACACCAACTGTTGTGTCTGTACATATTGAGGGCAGACTTGCTCTGACAAATGTTGAAGAGATTTGTGCCCTGGTTTTACACTTCTGTTTTAATTCCCCACATACTCATCCCCGCTCAAATGCTGAGCTTTTTAAAAAGCGGATTATTTTAGCTAAAGCCCTAAATTTGCCTTTCCTGTTTTGGTCCTCTACAGTTACAGGCTTTGAAATGAAAAATTACACTCTATGACAAAGCTACTTGCTAATCTGAGTCCTGTTTTAAAAGAACCCAAAGCCAAACCTTTTTAAGAAAGTGAACCAGAAAGTGAATTGTGTGGAAAGAGAACCCGGTTATTCTTGCATTCATACTGCTGTGCTTGAAAATAGACTCAGCTTTCTTTTTAGCTTACTTTGGTTGCGATTGGTGTCTCATACCATTTTCCGTTTACATTGACCTAAAGTGAACTGTTCTTAGACCACTTCCTCAGATGGTTTCTGTTTAGTTCTCTTTAAAGGGGACTGATGTCATTGGGAGCAAAATCAACTCGAACCAAGTGTGAAACTGATGCTATAGAAAAACCTGGTTGCCTCTTTAAAAGATCCAAAGCCAAACCTTTTTAACTGAACCAGAAAGTTTATAGAGTGGAAGGAGAACCAAGTTCTTTTTGCATTCATACAGCCGCTGGCCCTGAAAGTGGTCTCAGATCTCCTTTTTGTTCACTTTAGTTTTGATTGGCATCTCAATCCACTTTCCATTCACACTAACCTAAAGTGAACTGTGTTAGTTCTCTTTAAAGAGGTCTGAGGTGGTTGGGAGTATTCACACATACGATAAAATTGTGAACTGAACTCAAACAATTAAAATAAACCGAATGTGAAAACCCATAATAAAACATGTGAAAATACAGGTTCCCAAAAAATAGGATGCTATAGGAGAACCTAGTAATTTCCAAAGTCACTAGCTATTGAAATGAATGAAAGAATATTGAAAAATAATAATTTTTGCATTCATACTGTTGAATTTTGGTTTTAAGGATTATACTTTCACTGATTGTCACTGTGTTGCTATTACCAGAATTTCTGTTCTGTTCACTGATCATGCACATGGCTGCTTTTGGCTCCATAACCAGTTATCTTTTTCCACTGTTTTTCACTTTTAAACTGGTTTTAAGTCCTGCATATGTTGGGAATTGCTTTCTCTGTTTTTCCCAGAGTCATCCGAGAGCAGAGTATGAGTTCCATGTCATGAAGAAGTCCTTAAAGAAAGAGCAATCCCCAAAGGTAGGTCTTTATGAATCCAAGCTTCAGATTTAAAAAAAAAATCAAGCTCACCATGCGCTGACCATCTGCTACATATTGCAAACAGAATTGCCAATTGGATTTACACAATTTCTGGAAGTCAGCGAGCACAGTTATGTATTAAAAACACATTTAAGATGTGAAGACATTTTTACCCTACATTATCTCAGGATTTTAAGTCAGATATTTCAGTGTGGTTTGATTTTGTAGTTAAATTACCTGTATATTATATTGTATTATATTTTAATATATTTTAAAATGTAATGAATTTTCATCAGCCATTACTCCAGTCTTCACTGTGTCACATTCATAAATCAATGTAATATGCTGATTTGGTGCTGACTTTGATTAGTAACATTTTTTTTTGATGATTCTTGTGTTGAAAACCTTTGTTCGTATTATCAGTGTTTAAATTTTTTTTTTTTTTTGCTGCTTAATATTTTTGTGGAAACCGTAATGCATTTTTTTTTAGGATTCTTTGATGAATAGAAAGTAAAACAGCATTTATTTGAAAGAGATTTTTTTTTGTAACATTATAAATGTCTTTACTGTCACTTTTGTCTTAAAACAGATTTTTATCTTACCCTAAACTATTTAAATAATAGTCTATCATGGTTTCTACAAAAATATCAAGCAGCAGTTTTCAACATTGATAATATTAAGAAATGTTTCTTATACCGAATCACCATATTAGAATGATTTCTGAAGGATTATGTGACACTAAAGACTGGAGTTTGTGGTGCTGAGAGCTTTTGGTTTTAAGGATTATACTTTCACTGATTGTCACTGTGTTGCTATTACCAGAATTTCTGTTCTGTTCACTGATCATGCACATGGCTGCTTTTGGCTCCATAACCAGTTATCTTTTTCCACTGTTTTTCACTTTTAAACTGGTTTTAAGTCCTGTATATGTTGGGAATTGCTTTCTCTGTTTTTCCCCAGAGTCATCCGAGAGCAGAGTATGAGTTCCATGTCATGAAGAAGTCCTTAAAGAAAGAGCAATCCCCAAAGGTAGGTCTTTATGAATCCAAGCTTCAGATTTAAAAAAAAAATCAAGCTCACCATGTGCTGACCATCTGCTACATATTGCAAACAGAATTGCCAATTGGATTTACACAATTTCTGGAAGTCAGCGAGCACAGTTATGTATTAAAAACACATTTAAGATGTGAAGACATTTTTACCCTACATTATCTCAGGATTTTAAGTCAGATATTTCAGTGTGGTTTGATTTTGTAGTTAAATTACCTGTATATTATATTGTATTATATTTTAATATATTTTAAAATGTAATGAATTTTCATCAGCCATTACTCCAGTCTTCACTGTGTCACATTCATAAATCAATGTAATATGCTGATTTGGTGCTGACTTTGATTAGTAACATTTTTTTTTGATGATTCTTGTGTTGAAAACCTTTGTTCGTATTATCAGTGTTTAAATTTTTTTTTTTTTTTGCTGCTTAATATTTTTGTGGAAACCGTAATGCATTTTTTTTTAGGATTCTTTGATGAATAGAAAGTAAAACAGCATTTATTTGAAAGAGATTTTTTTTTGTAACATTATAAATGTCTTTACTGTCACTTTTGTCTTAAAACAGATTTTTATCTTACCCTAAACTATTTAAATAATAGTCTATCATGGTTTCTACAAAAATATCAAGCAGCAGTTTTCAACATTGATAATATTAAGAAATGTTTCTTATACCGAATCACCATATTAGAATGATTTCTGAAGGATTATGTGACACTAAAGACTGGAGTAATGCCTGCTGAAAATCAGTTGTGCCATCACAGGAATAAATTATATTTTGAAATTGAAAAATGTTCAATTGTAATAACGTTTCAGAATATTACTGTGTGTACTGTATTTTCCATCAAATAAATGCAGCCTTGGTGAGCATATGAGAAACAAACAAAAAAAATTAATTATTCTTAATTATTTTGACTGCCAGTACTGCCACATGAAATAGCGAACTGTTGTTTGTCATTTAACATGTTGATTAGTGGGCCCCTTCATGTCCAAGTGGGTTGTTCTTGGATAGAATAATCTACAATGTGGACCAGACCATATGCTGATAAATAGTTTTGGCTTTATTTGTAGTGTCTGGCACAACACAGGCAATGCTGATTCTAGCAATATTTTTGTCTATTGACTTATGCATGCCATCCTTGCTGTCATAAGGATGTCTGGATTATTGGGTATTACGTATTTCGCTCAGTAGATGTTGACCCAGTTGCAGTATACTGAATGTTATGTGACAGCACAGCTGTGAGGCATGTCTAGAGGCTTGTTTTTGCTCTGTTCGGCTTGACCCTCTATGTCCCTTCTGAGGCCAAAGCATGCTGGAATCTACACATCTGATTTTCGACCAAGTTCCTATTGCAAGATGCATGTGTTAGGGTGGTCTGGATTATATGTTCTGATCTCACATTTGACAATTCATATCTTTTTCTAGGCAGGAAATGTGAAGCTGACATGTAAAGACAGAATGCCAGCTTACATGACTATTATCGTCATGATGTTTTTTTTGGTAAGACTTATTCCATTTTTTTTTTCATTATAATGCTGTAATGTACATAGGTCTTTAATATAACAAATAAAAGGAATTGAACTCTCAGAACGTTTATTTAGTAGTTAAATATAATTTATTTTTAACAACCAGTCAATTTATTTTATATATGGATGGCCATCATGTCGAAATCACAAGAGCAGACAAATACTGCTCACTTGATCTCATTAAGCCCTCTATTATCAGACATTTTCAGTTGCATAATAAAGTAGTCATGGTGACTTACATCTGGCTTTCTATAATGGCATTGGTAATCAATAATGTTGTCTTTTGCGTGATGCTGTATCCAATTTGTGTCAGTAAATTATTTGATAATAATTAGTCACTTTTCTTATTGTGTGTGTTTGTGTGCTCAATGCAGATCTGTGTGACCTTGGCCATCGTGTTTGGTGTGGTGCTATACAGGGTCTCCATTATGACTGCCCTGCACATGAGTTCCACTCCCACGTTCCGCACTAATATACGGGCCACCGTTAAAACCACTGCTGCTATCATCAACCTCATTATCATCATCATAATGGATGAGGTCTATGGAGCAATTGCACGTTGGCTCACTATTATGGGTACTTCTGGTTATTGTTCTCAAGACATTTAGTTTGTCAGCTGTGTTGCAAAACATTATATTTACAGAACTTGCTGTTGTTTTCAACCCATCAGAGGTGCCAAAAACGGACAAGAGTTTTGAGGAGAGGCTGATCTTCAAGACGTTCATATTGAAGTTTGCAAATGCATTTACCCCTATTGTGTACCTGGCATTCTTCAGAGGCAGGTGAGAGTATTATTACCAAGCGTGAGAGTATTATTACCAAGCATTCACTCAGAAACTGAACGCAAATACTCATACAAATACTGAACTAAAAAGTTATTAACAAGTCTGCAAGTCTGTTTCCAAACCTAGTGAGCTGCCCTGCTGTCTAGTATTTACTTTTCTATATCCTAACCGAAAAAGAAATGACTGATTTGGCTGTATAGACATCAACTCCCTACATATAGTGCTTCTCATGTAAAATACATGAGAGATTTTGATTTTAATGTGTTGCTAAACTAATAGATATTGGGTAAAATAATAGAGACCAGGAGAAGGTGTGGTGTGTTAGGTGCAGCATGGGTGGTCTTAATGTCACCATGCTTTATTCTCAAATCCATGTATCTAGATGATAGGTCCCAGTGATTGTTGTGTATACTGAAAAGAGTAAGGGGCAAAGTACTGAGCCCTGGGGAACCCCCATGGATAGTTGATGTGATTTAGATGCTGCTCACTTCAGAGATACCTTATAAATAGTAGGATCTGGTGATTTCCACTTGCAGACAGATCCAGCAGAATGAGAACAACTAATCTAGAGGCAGCTTTTGAGTGTCTGCTTTTGAACTGACTTATGCTACTAATTTCACCAGGAACCTTCAATTGGTGCCATTTTCTCTCTCAAGTTTGGCTTCACGAAGAACATCAGATGTTCGGGGGTTAGTGGGCGTTCTGAGCAAAGGACAGAGGACAGATGCTGTCTAGACAAGATGTTCAAGTGGATTTAAATGTTATTTACATAAGAGAGGCGGAGCTTTTAGCTGGGTGAACAGAGGTGGGCGAGCATAGAAACAAGTATGAGGGAGTGGAGGTTATGTTGGAAGAAAACCAGCGAAGAGTGTGCAGCAGGCAAGGTGGAAATCACAAATGTCTGTGGACATTGTCTGTGGAACAGTTACTTGTGTAAATGAGGCCCAGTTGGTTTCCTGATTTGTAAGTTGGTAAATTGTTGAGGTTAAACAAGCCTAGTATAGCTTAGAAGTCCACAGCTTGAGGCTTATTCAGGTGAATGTTTAAATAATTAAGTACCACAATTGGGCTGCCATATTCATGGAAGGAGGTTATCCATAGCAAATCCAGCTCTTCTAAAAAGTTTTCTAGCTGACTTGGAGGATGATATATAACAAACAATGGAATTTTGTAATAGGAATTGCATGGAATTCAAAGAGATTATTAAGAGCTGTCTCTGATTTGTTTACTCCTGACTTGCAGTTCTAGAGTTAATCAGAAAGTGCCAAAGAGCTTATAGATTTGTCGTACTGCAGTATATTTTGCATCTAAAGAGGGTTTGTATGTGTGGTGAACAACAAGCAACACATAAAAATGTAGAAATAAGTGCCTTTCTGGAGTCTTTGTTCACTGGACTGCACAGGTACATATCATTACATAAGTTAAGTCTTTAAACAAGGATGACTTACCAGTAATTAAGTAAAATCAGCTAATGCCTTTTGGTTTAACAGTACAAAGCATATAACTTTGAAGGCTGGCAAAAAACTGCTGCTGCCCTACAGTACCAGTTCAATTAATACAGATCAACACAACTACTGTAATTTAGCAATGCGCAATACTCTAAACGATAGAAATAATATATTAAGCATACACTTACTACTGCAGACTTCCACCGGCAAATCCCATTGATGCTCTTTTATGGTGCATTCACAATGAGTCACTGCATTCTTGGTTTCAAGTTGGCATTCCTACTCTTCAGCGGTATCCAACTGTATGAGGCGTTGATTCCATCTGCACTCCCATTGGTAGTTGAAGCTTCTTATTACTGCTGATACTCCATTCAACTTTGTCGCTTCACTAACAAATTGTCACCTGAAATTGTTATCGCTCACTGAAAATGAATGATGTCCCGTGGCTTTGACACTGCATATGGCTGCCAGTGTGAACATGCCTTTAGAATTTGGCCAAAATTAGGTATCGTAATAGTATAAATTCCTTGCTGGAATGCATATGGAAGCTTGTTTGCAACGCCAAATTTTTTCCTCCAGATTTGCGACTTATAAATGAGCAATTGTGGGTTTACATCTCGCAGTTCTGACTTTTTTTCTCTGAATTCTGTTTACATCTTGTAATTCTTTTTTTTTTTTTCACCAAGTAATAAAAAATTAAAAAAGTAAATGTGAACTGACTTGTTTTTTTTTGTATTTGCATTTGCATTTGCAAGCTTATATCTAGCAATGCTGAGAAAAAAAGTCAGAATTATGAGATATAAACTCAGAATTGCAAGAAAAGTCAGAATTATTAGATAAAAAGTTGCAATTAGCTTGTTTTTTTGTTTTTGTTTTTGTAACCCATGGTGGAAGCAAGCTTCCATAAACACCAGCTGAGACCAGCATACATTTCTGTGCCCCTCCATGCTGGTTCATGCATAATAGTACTGGCTTGGATCCTGATTGTTCACTGGCCAAAAATGCTGGTCTACCTGATTGACCAAGGAATTCTTGCTGAGTAGACTGTGAAGAAGCTGGGTGGAAACACAAGCATTAAAAAGCACAACATACATATTGCTCACTAGGTTATGGAACACAGCTACCCACAATCCCCCTACCTCCCCTTTAGGGTACATTTACTGTAATGTCTGTTTTGTTAATCTCCACTTGCATTTGTGCAGTAGCTGATAAACTCAGCTCTTGACCTTCTTCTATCCAATGCCTCCAGAATCATTGGACGTCCTGGCAAATATATCTACGTTATGGGGTCTTACCGGATGGAAGAGGTACATATCTAGTATTCAGCTTCCTCCTTTTATGTGTGTGCCAGTGGCAGGTGGTGCTTTTCAAGAGGGGGGAGGCATAAACTGTAAAATGTATTTTAAAAAAATAAACAACGAATCTCACTGACCAACTGGTGTACATGTGTATGTATAAGCAAAATTCATTCTTAACCATACTCTATTCTTGGAGTCTTGTAACCACATCATCATATGAAAAATAACTTGACAGATTGTCCTAGTTACCTCAGTCCTGATGACTAACACTTTTGGAGGTGTGTAGCCAGTCAACTCCATAGTAACTGAGTGAAATTCTCTCTGTTTCACCCTGCAGTGCGCCCATGCCGGCTGTCTGATGGAATTGTGCATTCAGCTCTGCATCACCATGCTTGGCAAACAGCTCATCCAGAATAACCTGTTTGAGATAGGCGTTCCGTGAGTACATACAGCATAGCGAACACCTTCGTAGATGTAGGATAGATCTGATAGATTCCCACTGTGCATTATAGGTGTGGTGGACATTTCTAGACATGATTGCTTTAGGGAATAATTGTACTTTGACTAGAGCATTATAAATACCTTGCAGAATCCTTTTTTCATTAAATGACTTTGCTGACCTGGTCTTGCTTGCAAATACATTTTATCTTGCTCTTGGACAAATGCAAATATACTGGATTGTAAGCACATCTCAGGCAAATGGTAAAGCAAATATATGAGCAGGTCCAAACAGAATCTGCAAACTTTTTCTGAGTCTGATGTCACATGTCACAATTTCCCAATCCAAATGCTCTTTCAGATCCCAAAAGCAACTCACATTGTGCTGTACTACCAAAAAATCATGATCCTACCCTTTATTTCGGTAGTGAAACCTCAGTTGGTCAGATTTATTAAATTCTCAAATCTATTAAACGATTGATGTCCTGGATGCTACAGCATTCAAATGAAGTTTAAATACTTTATTATTAATATATGTAAAAAAATAAATAAAAATAAAAATATATATGATTATTAATATATCTTTGTCACAGAAAACTGAAGAAAATGCTCCGACAACGCAAGATAGACAAAAAGCATCAGGAAGAGCTGAACAAAACGCTTCATCGTCACGAGAAGGACCACTTCCTTGGGCCCTTTGTCGGACTCAACCCAGAGTACATGGAAATGAGTGAGTCAGTACACACTACGCGCCCACACACACGTACAGACATATCAACATTTGTTTGTATTCTCTCCTGGTCCTGCTGGCTCTGTTTTCTGCACCCATGTAGGAACACGGCATCATAAAAAATGTATTGTAATTGCAAATTCTGATTATGAATTGTTAAATTCATGCGGTCCACAACTACTAATTGAAATGTCTAAACACAACTAGACAGATTTATACATCTCATCTGTTCAAAGCACTATTATATGAGAGTAATTCAAACCCCTAGATGGCGTGCATAGTAAACAGGGTAAACGCACGTCCGTTCTGTGAAGGATCTGCAGTATTATACGTGGAGTTGGTGTGTTAACGGCCCCTCCTCTCATCTCGCCTCATCTGTGCTACAGCGTGGGATGGACTTCGGCTAAGAGAAAGGCATTATGGGTCCAAAGGGGGAGATTATGAGCTTTAGTTCTAGCTTGAATTCATTAATAACATCCCACCCCCTCATCTACCATCCTCCATCCATACTTCTATCTTCTATCCCTCTATCTCTCTCAGTCTCTCCTGTCCCATTCCTTCATCTCTGAGCATGGCACTACCATATCTCCTCCTGAAACCCTAAACTAGTAACATTCAGAGCATCAGCTTAAAATCATATATAGATATATATAAAAAAAGACAATCCAGGATGGACCAAAAAGGATTTAAATTTAAATTCTTGTGAATTACTCTGTGGGCGATTTGTGTTTTTGATTTTGAACTTAAGACCAAGTTTCCCAGCATATCAATGTCTGGTTTATTTCATTATGTTTGATAAGATGTTCTCAGTTATTCTGTGAGTTGTGCTTCAGTGGAACCTTCTATGGAAGTTTTTATTTGTTTCTTTTTCTTATCTAGTCATTCAGTTTGGGATGGTGACCGTGTTTGTGGCCTCCTTTCCGCTGGCTCCCCTTTTTGCTCTACTGAACAACATCATTGAGATCCGTCTTGATGCCAAAAAGTTTGTCACGGAGCTGAGAAGGCCGATTGCTGTAAGAGCAAAAGACATCGGTCAGTATCTTCACACTGATTTTCAATGCATTATTCGTGATCTTTATTCAAATGTAATAGAAATGTAATGTTTATACACGTAATTATAGCATTCCTGTATCTCAAACAATAGAGCATTGCGCTAACAATGCCAAGGTCATGGGTTCGATTTATCATGGGAACTGATAAATATAAATAAAATAAAAAAAATTTGGGCCAAATGCATAAATGTAAATGTACAGAATAATATACTACAAATTATATATACTCTGAAATTTAGGATATTTTTTTAATAGGACCTTTTTATAACCTGCGCTATAGTTAAGCAATAGCCCAGATTGTAATTCTTAAATTACATTTAAGAATTTGATATAAAAGTTGACATATGTTTAATAAGGTTAGAAAACAAGTTGCCCTTATAAAAGGTAAAAAATGTCTATGGAAATCAAAAATCTGAGCTCCAGGGGCTTTTTCGAGCAATGACGGGCCCAAGTACCAAACACCCTGGCGGGCATGAGAGTAAGATGACGCCCCCTACTCTGGTTCTCCGTAACCATGAAAGCTGAGCTCCAGGGGCTTTTTCGAGCGATGACGGACCGAAGTACCCGACACCCTGGCGGTGGGGTCTGACCCTACATATTCCCCCCTACTCTGGTTCTCCGTAACCGGAGTAAAATAATACCCCATAATGAAACTGACATTTTTATTCGTGATTTGATCTTCAGGAAATATCGGAAAGGACATTGAAATGGTTGTTTCTAGTCATATTTGAAGGAGGCAGAGCATGTTGTTGCAAGTTCTGTCCCAGCGTCTCAGGCTGTAAGCAGGAAATGACTCTGGATTAATTAATGGCCAGTCCATCACAAGGCTATCTCAGTTGCTATGAGGTTTTAACTTTTAATATATGATGTTCTACGAACTAAAATTCAACAATATACACTTTTTTATATACAATTTAAAATATATATATATAATAGCTGTTGGATAAAGCAATACTATAAGCTACCACTGGCAGTCATCAACTATATGATAAAGGTAGATTTTAACTAAAGGTTTGATCTTCATGTCAGGTCAGTGCATATTCATAATTCATACTGATATCAGGGCAAGCTGTCACATGTAACAATCTTCCCTGTAAGTTTTGTCAAAACTTTATCACCACCTAGTGGTATTATAATGTAATACGCGTTTTTTGTGACTCTCACAAAACCTGTCAAGTATGTGGTTATAGCAAAAGGATTTTTTTTTTCTATAAATATTTTTTTCTTATATTTTGATTTAAGGATATAATTATACTTAAGATTTTTTCATTAGATTAGATTTTGCTTAAAGAAAAATAAAGTGTATTTTATTCACTTTCATGACAAATAAGACAATCGTGGCATTAGTGACTTTAAGTATAACTACATTTAAAATACAAATATGTGTAATCTTACGTTTCTTTGTCTTCCAGGAATCTGGTACACTCTTCTCAGGGGACTCAGTAAAGTGGCTGTCATTGTTAATGTAGGTTTTTAATTCCATGTGTTTGTTCTGTAACAAATTAGTGCTGTACATGTGATGTACTGTATACTGCCGAGCATTGAAAGTAATTATTAGTGGCAAGCATCATTACCAATATTGTTCCTGCTCAGATTTACTATACATTTTTCAAACGTAAGCAATAATCCTTGGGGAATAACTCCCTCTGCAAAATTTGTGCTGTGAACATGAGTGATACCTTCAATCATCCACCTGTTGAGCAGAGGTGTGCTATTACTTTTCTGAGCAATCTGACTGATGATTTTCAGCTGGTGGATGATAAAACAGGTGAAAGAAATCTCCCACACAGGGCCAGTTAACAAACACCCAGAACACCCTAACAAACTCATTACCAAGGTTTGGTGAGAGCTAATCCTAATGTGTCACTCTTCAGGCATTTGTGATCGCATTCACCTCTGACTTAATCCCACGCCTGGTCTATCAGTACATGTACAGTCCAGACGGGACTCTTCATGGCTTTGTCAATCACACCCTTTCATACTTCAATGTTAGTCACTTCCAGCCTGGCACAGAGCCCATGGAGCCAATGCATCTGGGATACAAAGTGGAGGTTTGCAGGTACTTGGTTTGTTTTGCACTAAAGAGTCTTTCTTTTGTGTGTCTGGCTGATTTTTCTAATGTGGTGTATGACTGTGTATTATATTCATAATGTTTACATAATGCTATCCACAGATATAAGGATTACAGGGACCCTCCATGGTCTGCCACGCCATATGAGTTCTCAAGAGAATTCTGGGCCATTCTGGCGGCCCGATTAGCTTTCGTCATTGTCTTTCAGGTCGGTCAAAACCTAATTCATAAAATACCAACTTTTTTGATTGCTGATCAATGATGAATTTTTACAAAGAAATGTCAAGATCATAATTTCACCTCAATAATAATAATAATTTGTTGTTGTTGTTTAATTAGATAAAGAAAATTTATTATATTTCATTTAAATTATTAAAATGCTCCTAACTCATAATTCTCATTATTATAAAGTGGAAAATCTCACTTTCATTACTGTAATACACCAAAAACATCATCCTGTCCATATGCCCATTTTAATAATTTGTGACCATTATTAAAATGGGTATAAATTAATTTCAGCTACTACCATGATGAGTGTTATTTTAGTATACAGTATATGTGTGTGTGTGTATATATATATATATATATATATATATATATATATATATATATATATATATATAAAAATTGTATGTGCTTTTTATTAGTTGCTGTTACTTTTTCTATTTAATTTGAGTAATTTTAGTTCTTCAACATTTCAAATTTTCATTTAAGTTTCTAATATTTCAGCTTTATTTCAATTAACAAAAGTTTTAATAATTGTAGTTGTTTAAGTTAACAGCAGTAACACTGACCTTGATATATACTTACAAATGCACTTTACAATTTAATAGAACTTTTTTCTGATTACAGTAAACTAACTATGAGTTAGTTCCAATCTATGGGAGTCTTTCTAATACAAATGTTTCTTCTCTCTCGTCTCTCTGTTCAGAATGTGGTAATGCTGATGAGTGACTTTGTGGATTGGCTAATCCCAGACATTCCCAAGGATATTAGCATTCAGATACACAAGGAGAGGAACCTCATTGTCGAGCTGTTCATGAAACAGGAACGGGGCAAGAAGTACAGGAATACCATCGGTGACCCAAGCCCCCAGCCGCTGCGCTCACGTCCCAGCTCACAAGCTTAGTCCAGCACTCTCTCTGATCCCAGTGCTGCGAGGGAAGCAGTAATACGGTCCATTCTAGGGCCTGTTTATAACTCAGTCCAGCTCTGTGACCTGCTCAAACAGAATGGAGAGTCTGTAGAAGACTGGCCTGACCTGGCGGACCACTGCTGTAAGGATCAATGTTGTTACAAAGAATGTTACATGACTGCCACCTCACTGGTATACCAGAAAAAAGTTACAAGAAAAAGATTTTTTCTTTTGTTTGTTACTGAATTAAGCATCTTTTTCTATCAGCTATATGCAACTTCTGCTGGTAGGTGTGTTTGGAAAGAGGGCTGTAGGGTTTGTATTGTATTTATCTGTTGACTGATGAATATTGTATTAAGTTTTGTGAAGCATCGCTGCTTTAGCATTTAGAGACAACTAATGAGCATTTTATTTGAAAATGCAATGCTTTTATATGAATTTTAACATGAAAATGTAATGTTCATGTTTTCAATATTGATAGGATAGGATTGAACTCTGAACCAACTCGTTTAACGTGCTTTTTAAATGATTTAATATTAGACATTTCATTCCGAATATTTCTGGTCAAGTGAATTAGCAACTATCAATATCATGCTGTGTCCTCTTTAGGTACTAAGTACAGTTAGTTCTGTTCTATCATTGTAATGATTGTGTCGGTTTCACCTTTAGCTGTCTATATATAAAATATAGATTTAAAACACTACAAATTAAAGTCACTAATGCTCACTTGGTCTTTTTTTTAGTATTCTAGAATTTCTATTATATGCGGTGGAGTGATTCTGACAGGGTGTCGATTGATCTTGGGGAGTTTTGGCAGCATGCAAGTGCTTGGTTTTTAGGTAGTGCGTCTGAAAATGCTATCAAGTTGTGCTGAGAAAAGGGTACACTGTATATAAACCCATCACGTTCAAGATGCCTTAATATTCATGATAATGCACTGCATTTATTAATGGGTCATGTGGACAGAGTTTTGTGTCTGCCTGTCTGAATGTTCTCTTGTCTTGGTTTGTGAAGTTTCAACCTTTATAAAATGGCAATGATGATGGAAGAGATATATATTGGAATGCTGCATGTGTCTTCCATTTACAGAAACTATGTCTAGCATGATAAATAAAAGAGTGGTTTTAATTGAAATGAATATAACATATGAAGGCATACTCTGTTTGGACATATGACATGCTTTTTTCTGATAAAACTGAATTATTAAACAACGCTCTGTATTTCCTCACTTTAAAAAAAAAAGGGCCTTGGTTTTAGCTTTATTATAAATTGACAATGTAAACCCATTTATAGACTGTTACTTCATCCCACATACTGTGAGAAAGAAAGAAACCTTTAAATGTTTTATGTCATTGTAGCGTTTCAGTGTCTCAAACTGCTAATGGGAGGTTATGACTGTACTTTTGCTTTTGAATTATGTTTTGAAAATAAATATGTCCTATACATTTGGTAGGCTATGTATACATTTATTGACTCTTTTGCTGACCGGAAGGCCAATGTTTGGAGAAGAAACTCACTGAATTCATATTTGCTGCTGCTGCTCAGTAGCCTGTTGATTTTTTTTATTGATTTCCAACATATATAAAGGTACTGAACAAATATAAACTACAAAAAAGAAATAGAAAATATACAGTATTATATAAATAATGAAAAAAAATTGCTCGGTAGCCTGTTGTGTCCACAGAGTGCCCTCCTTTTGGGTGAAATAAAGGAGGAGGAGCAATAGAACTTCAGTTCCCTCCTTCAGTGTTGCGAAATTCGAATCATTTTGCGAATCGATTCTTTTGGTTCACAAAAATGAGTCGTCAGTTGAATCATGTACATCTCTGGGAAAAATGCGCGCGTGTGTTTGTTATTAAATATATATATATATATAATAATAAAAAAATCTACGTCTCGTGTGTTCGTTGGTCGTACAATCATACCACAGTTCCAATGTTCGGCTATTACGTTATTTTTCTCGGTTCAGTTCAAATGAACTTGTTCAACAACTCAAACCATTAACGTTAGTTATTGGTAACTCGGAAAATTACGCTTGAAAATCCGGTTTAGTTCCGAATTCTTACAATCATTTTGGCACTACTTAGAACTTTGAACCGCTCATTTTGACTCCAGAACGTGATCGTGAACCGGGAATATTAAAAGAGTCGACTCAAATGAACAATTCGCCCTCGAATCGGACACCGCTAGTAGCGAATATGTCCAAATGATTCATTATGAGTGATGGGAAGTTCGGATCATTTTACCGACTCGGACCTTTGAGTCTCGTTCAGCAAAATGAACGATTCTTTTTTCGAGTCATTTCGTTCATTTTAGCAAAATATTGTTAAAATGTTACGTGTTACTTCCCTAACACATCTACTACTTACGCAAACGTTGATCACACTACAAACAACACAAAACTGCTATAAGAAACAGAAAAGATTAATTCATTGTTTACCTGGGTCTTCAATCTATGATTAGCTCACCACCTCTTATCTGACAACTAAGTCTTCGGGTTTGGGTTTATGGGGCTGTCACGTGATGAACGAACGACTCGGAAAAACCCGAAGACTCGAAACAGGTGAACTACTTGACTAATTCCAGTACAGAACCTATAGGATGTTGCGCATGCGCGACTGAACGAATCACTCCCCGAGACGACTCGTTCTTCCCGAGTCACATTAAAGAGTCGTTCAAAATGAACGAGTCGTTCAAGAACGACCCAACACTAAAAAAGACTGGTTCAAAAGAACGACTCATCTGAAACAAGTTACCTTCAGACTGAAGTTGTTGGCGGGTGTCATTTTTTGTTTCTAGCTGACCCACCGAGGCAGAGTGGAGGATTTTCATGATGGTGAGATCCAGAGCTGAAAGCGAAAGCGGGAGATGAAGCGCCCGGGTGTCGCGCGGCAGCGCTGTAGCAGTTACTGGGGTTAGCCTTCAAACAGACTCATCATGGAGAAGAGCGGATTTAGAGCGATGCTACTAGCGATCTCGGATAAACTCACTGAAGACAATTTGACAAGTTTAAAGTTTTTGTGCACCGACATCGGGAAGAAAAGGCTCGAGAAAATCAATAAGGGGATTGATCTTTTCGAGTGCATGATCGAAAAAACTGCAATTGGGCCTGATAACACGGCACTTCTGCGAGAACTTCTAATCCAGATCGGTCAGAGAGTTCTTCTGGAAATAATAGATGATTATGAGAGAGGAGCGACTGGGGGCCCTGCTGGTGTACTGGACGCGAAAGAGCGAGGTTTGTACTTCTACTGAACGCTTGAGTTTCCTGTAACACGAGGCTGTTCACTGACAGCAAACAGTGGCTCGTGAGGCAGGTAACGTTAGGCAGAGATTAATAGCCTATTGTTTGCTTAACACTCTAAATGCCTCTTATTTTTAAGTGAAACGATGGCTTAAGGTCAGGTTGAGGTATAGTTTCTGTGAATTTAAAAATGTATTCTATTGTTTTGCACCGCTGTTTCACTGAGGTGATGTTCACTCGAGAGTTCTTGCTAAGTTACTTCCGTCTTATCACTAGTATGCGAAATACTGTTTCTGTCAAGGTTTTAACATTTATTCCTTTTCACGTACTAATGTCTATTATATTTTAGTAGTATTTTATTTTAGTACTATTGAGAAAAAAAGTGACAAATATGGTGACCCATACTAGGAATTAGTGCTCTGCATTTAACCCCTCCAAAGTGCACACACACACACACACACACACACACACACAGCAGTGAACACACACACACGAACACACACACAGCAGTGAACACACGAACACACACCCAGCAGTGAACACACACACACACACACACACACACAC
>NW_015505363.1:511815-512723 GCF_001515645.1 Sinocyclocheilus grahami
CACACACACACAGCAGTGAACACACACAGCAGTGAACGCGCGCACACACAGCAGTACACACACACACAGCAGTGAACGCGCGCACACACAGCAGTGAACGCACGCGCACACAGCAGTGAACGCACGCACGCACACACTCACAGCAGTGAACACACAGCAGTGAACGCACGCACACACACACAGCAGTGAACACACAGCAGTGAACGCGCGCACACACACACACACACAGCAGTGAACGCACACACACACAGCAGTGAACGCACGCACACACACACAGCAGTGAGCGCACACACACAGCAGTGAGCACACACACACAGCAGTGAACACACACACAGCAGTGAACACACACACACAGCAGTGAACACGCACGCACACACACACAGCAGTGAACACGCGCGCACACACACAGCAGTGAACACGCGCGCACACACACAGCAGTGAACACACACACACACACAGCAGTGAACACACACACACAGCAGTGAACACGCGCGCACACACACAGCAGTGAACACACACCCGGAGCAGTGGGCAGCCATTTATGCTGCGGCACCCGGGGAGCAGTTGGGGGTTCAGTGCCTTGCTCAAGGGCACCTCTATTGTGTAATCTCATAACATTAAGCTAGTAACTTGTATCTTTTTCACTAATATTTGTTTATTAGATACTCATTAGGCCTAGATACTGTCCCGGTAATGACAGCTATTGACGGTTCCATTCTTCTATTCCATTACTGGTAACAAATTGCTTATTTTTTCACACTAAGTTCTTATTAAAATGGTCCTTATTTAGTTGTTCATTATGTAGCTCATACAGTATAGTTCGATTTGTTTTTTTTTCATGGGCAATATAAAGAACAGGGCTGAAATAATGCTGTTAAACACCTAATACAATTTAATAATAATAATAA
>NW_015505363.1:513116-527244 GCF_001515645.1 Sinocyclocheilus grahami
TTTGGAATATTCCAGGGATTTTTGGAAAGCTTCCGGAAATTTACCAGAAATGTTCCACCCCTTTGCAACCCTAATACTATATACTTTTAGTAAGTAAAAGGCCTTTTAGTATAATTCTAATACTGTCCAACTTCAGGTCTTTATAAGTTTTTGCTGATTTTGATAAAGTAGCCTAAAAATTGGAATTATGTTGTTGTTGTTAATACGATTAATTAATCTTCTTAATAAATCAGGTTTACATATCCAAACATCATTTTTGGAAAAATCATGTTAAAAAGTCAGTATCAAAAATGATACAAGAGGCTTTTAAGGATTTTGTGTGTGTGTACATCTCTTAATCATCATTATATTGCTTTACATTATATATTTTGCCCCCACAATAAAAACTACAGAGCTTTGATCATAAAACTAAGCATTTAAATATAATCTTACTAAAACATTATTGGGAGATGTAGAGTGACAGCTGATATTTATATGCAGTTTATGCAAGTAGTCTGCTATACTATAGAAATCTTGTAGATTTACATTACAATCTATGATAATTTCATCTTACTTTTTGGCCATATAACAACATCTACACCAAATAGCATTTTTGTTCAGTATGAGACTTTTTTCAGCTTCAAGTATTCTCATATCAAACTATATGGGTCATAAAAGCCTGATGTATCAAATGTGATACAAAACAAAACGCATATTTTTTTTTCTTAATTTTCTCTCATATTTTGTTCAAGTAATTAGAATTTTTTTGTTTCTTATGTCAGACTTTACAGGGTTAAAGATGTACATGAAATTGGTGAAATTAAGTAATTTTACTCACTAATCACTTAATGATTTTAAAATGTAAAAACTTTATGAAAATTTAACAAAAATAGGATGTAACACGTTGTTATTTGGTAACATACGTACACAGTAATTGCCATTTGAGGTCAAATAATGCTGATTATGGTGATCAGTATTTCTCATAAAAGTATCTGAAAACTTGGGGCTTGTTTACACGACACTGTTTTCAACTAAAACCAGAAAACGTATGCGTTTTGGTCATTCATTTATACAACATCAGCATTTTGGGGGGCTAGAAATGCAAACTTTTTAAAGTGCAATTTTTTGAAAATGATACTGTTATCATCTCCATGTAAACTACACAAATGTGCATTACAAGTTCAGTATATATATGTGTGCAGGCGCATAGTGTTTCTTTACAAAGTGACATTTACCAACTACTGGTCTGGCATGCATAATACAGTGTTTTTGGTCATTTTTGTGAATCCATGTTAATGGGGATCATTTTGACAGCGTTGTTATCTGTACGAAAACGTTTCCCATTTTAGTATAATGTTGTCGAGTAAACGCACCCTTATGCCACACTTGTATAAATTGTATGAATCACATTCAGTAACAAAATATGAAACCAAAGTGGCATTTATTTTAAAGAAAGATGCTTTAATGTGAAGAACCAGTGATGCTATTTCTGAGAAAAGGTCTTGTTTGTTTGCAATGCTGCTTGGGTTTTTTTATGCAGTGAACTTCATACATTGTTACTGAAAGGGTTAGTTCACCCAAAACCAAAAATGAAAATTCTGTCATTACTCACTCTCGTTGTTGTTCCAAACCCGTAAGACCTTCGTTCATCTTCGGAACACAATTTAAGATATTTTTGATGAAATCTGAGGTAGTGCTGGGTGGTATACCGGTTCATACCGAATATCGGTGTTTATTTTTGTTATGATATGAATTTTTAAAATACCGCAATACAATGTATTAAGTATGTCGCTTAAACAACGTTCGGAACGCGACACTGTTTGAAAGGGGTCTCTTTTCACTGTTGCACTGTGGTGAGGGAACAGCTGTATGTGTTACTAAACGTGAAAGTTCCAAAACTGTAGAACTAATAGAACGTGATGACACAGAAGAACTCATCCACAATATCCACACTGACCGCCACAAATATCCACCGCCCCCTGCCATCAGCTCCCACGTCTCACACACACACACGAGTGAGACTTTAGCACTAGATTTAGCAACTTTCAGACCCTTTTAGCTGCTTTTTTCCATAGAATATTCATACTGACAAACCTAGCGACTTTTTTGGATAAACCTTAGCTATGGTTCAGTTGGAAGATTTCGCCAGTGCTGTCCCACGAACGCGAGGTCTGACTTTCCCGGAGACGTGTCACCTCTCTCGGCGTCTGTTCTGTGCAGTGAGCGGCAGAAAAGCAGCGTACCGCAGCCGACTCGTCAATAAATGAGTACACAACAGCATCTCCTAGCACCTGTCGCTTCTGATTGTTTGGAAATTATAAATATGAGCGTAGTTCGTCTGTTAATATCACATGCACCTTTTTTTTATTTTTTTTAGTTTGCGCAGACAGTGCGCTGCATGAGACAAAACAACCGCATAGCCGCTCTTTAGTGTAGATGCATGTTGATTTTATCAGACAATGCCGCGATTATAAATGAGAGTGACTCCTGGTAAACATGTTTAGTCACTATTTAGTGTGGTATTTTTTGACAATATTCACTCATCATGACAGTAAAATAGAGAATACTTTTTTTGCACAAAGAAAACAAAAATAATGACTTTATTCCACATTTTCGTCTCTACTGTGTCACTTGTGGACACGCGTTCATGACAGTATCATGACGCGAGACCTCAGATTTCATCAAAAATATCTTAATTTGTGTTCCGAAGATGAACGAAGGTCTTACGGGTTTGGAACGACATGAGGGTGAGTAATTAATGAGAATTTTCATTTTTGGGTGAACTAACACTTTAAGTGTTACAAATACAGTAACTGAAGTCCAAATCATGTTGTAAAACTAGTGGCCCTGCAGAAAACCGATTTTCAGTTTTATTCAGATTCTAATCGAATTCAAACGCTTTTTGTATCTCTCCTTTTCTTTTTTTAGAAAAAATAAACATTGCAACTGAAGTAATTGTTGAACATTCGGGTAGAAAGTGGCTTCAATTTGGAAGAAAACTTGGACTTAATCACACTCAGCTGGAAGGCATACAGGAGAAGCACAGCCGTGACCTGGAGGAGCAGGTAAGTGTTACAAATACAGTAACTGAAGTCCAAATCATGTTGTAAAACTAGTGGCCCTGCAGAAAACCGATTTTCAGTTTTATTCAGATTCTAATCGAATTCAAACGCTTTTTGTATCTCTCCTTTTCTTTTTTTTAGAAAAAATAAACATTGCAACTGAAGTAATTGTTGAACATTCGGGTAGAAAGTGGCTTCAATTTGGAAGAAAACTTGGACTTAATCACACTCAGCTGGAAGGCATACAGGAGAAGCACAGCCGTGACCTGGAGGAGCAGGTGAGGGAGCTCATCAGACAGTGGATGAAGATGAAGAAAGAAAACACCAGAGTAGAGGATCTCATCAAAGCTCTCCGGGACTGCAAACAGAACCTCACCGCTGATCTTGTGGAGAAAAACCTCAAAGACCTTGATGCACACTGAAAAAATAACAACTGTTCTATTATAAAACAACAGAACTTTGGGGTTAATAATGTGAATTTCTTTTCGAAGTGCAAATGAACTGAATTAAATTAGGGATGCACCGATATGAAAATTTTGGCCGATACCGATAACCGATTATTCTTTATTTTTGAAAGCCGATAACCGATATGTTGGCCGATAAATCTATATCCAAGTGTCTACAGATCTTTCTGAATTAATTGTACACGTAAATATTGCTTTAGATCATATATTTTACATGAAATTGCAAGAAAAGGAAATTCTTTGAATAAGTGTCTTAATAGACAGTTCTCATTCACTCTTGCAAAGCAGAAGGATTTTTCAGTTTTTACAGAACACACTCATAACACAACACTGTTCTTGTATTTACTGATTTTGTCAAAGGATGTACCACATTTACAAAGGAATAAAGGGACTATGATGTATGATTGAACAATGTGCCTCATAACAGGCCTTTCAACTGTTTGATGAAGCATATTTTGAGTCATAACTTTGACTTATTCTATACTTCACGGTATAGAAATGCTCAGCCACTACATTTACCCAGGTTGTTCCATCTAAATCCTACGATTTTTAAATATTGTACAAATAGGCTGTCCAAGCAAAGTTCAGTACTCACCCTCAACGTGTTTCAGTCACCTGACATGTCTTCTCATCATTTGGGAACAGTTTATTTTGAGTCCTCTGCTTTGTCCTACACCGGTTGTATAGGTTGAGTTTCCCAAAAGCAGCCTACATGGCTTGTATAGAGACCACTGGTGCCAATGGTTTCTACTTAAAGGCTGGATGGCACTACACGATTTTTAATACCTGAACCAATATTAAAACTAGGTATCATTCATTTGCAGACATTGCAAATGGTTATAAGAAAAACTGGGCATCATATACTAAATAACACAAACTCACACAAAAGCATAAGTCATTGCTGAGAGACACAACAAATGAAAACAATTGTTTTAAAATAGGCTCGGAATTTCATGTTTAATGTTGTCCGACCAGACAGATTCATAAGCTACAGCTAAAATGAAACACTGTGACTACATGATTTTCAGTGAAATCTATCAACTCAGACTGTCCAAAATCTTCAGACTGGCTCTGACTCAATTCCTCCAGACTGCAAATGGGGGCAATAATTCATTCGGCGTTTAGCTTTGTGATGCTTTTGGGAAACACAACCCAGGTCAGTTAGAACAGTTGAGCTCATGTAACAGTTCTTGATGCTTAGATTTGATGTTGCTGCTTTATAATTCATCTATTTGCTGTTTTTTTTGTCAGTGTGTACATCTATGCACGTGTACAGCAATGCAGATCTCCAGTAAATTTCCAGAATTGCAATACTTTTAATAATAAATCTGCTCAGATCTCTAAAAAGCCACAAAATATTCAGTGCAATAGTGTTTGAGTTCAACTATTTTCGTGTTAAAATATATATTTATGATATATTTTTGTATCATCATCTACGGTTTTGTACAATGATAAATCACCTTTTAGCTTTTTTTCTTCTTCTTGCAGTACAAATACTTCTTGAAGTGGACCCAATATATACGAGGTCATAAAAACTGTACACTCTAAAAAATGCTGGGTTAAATACAACCCAGTGCTGGGTAAAATAGGGACAAACCCAGCAATTGGGCTGTTTTAACCCAGCGGTTGGGTTAAATGTTTAACACAACCTTCTGGGTAGTAACCCAACCGCTGGGTCAAAACAACCCAATTGCTGGGTTTGTCCCTATTTTACCCAGCACTGGGTTGCATTTAACCCAGCATTTTTTAGAGTGTATATATAATAATTATAAAAGATTAAAAAAATTTAAATGTAACAATTTTTATTTTATTGCATGACTACTTGAAATGTCATGTCAGCTACCCAGTAATTTCCTGATATTTAATTCATGAAAAATATTTTCAACTTTATAAGAAAACAAAAATGTATGTAATATCTCATAAACCTGAGGAGAACCAAATTAACAGAATGCTTCAGTATGTGGCAGCAGGATACACCTCATTTGTTGTAAACTGTCCTGGCCTCACCTTACAAACCACAAAACCCCTCCAAACAACTTTAATGTAATCATTTAAGACTGTTAATTTTAAACAAAAATGTAAAACTTCATGTTTAAGCAGCATCACAGCCACCATAGGACGATAAGAATCTTATTCGCTTTTATTCGGTATTTTTACATTGATTAGTATTGGCTGTTACAGTAGTTTCATGTAAAACCATGTTCACAGTGGGGCACACTGGAGGCAGAGCATGTGGAAATGGAAACATTTCCCATGAGCACTCACACATTCACTTTTACAAGCCCACAAGAAGCCCAGAGGTTTTGCCCTTTCTCTCACACTTTATATCATTTGACATCAGAAACTTTCGTGCGCTCCAAATAAAAACAAAAAAGATAAATTAAAAAAAGTAAAACAGTCCCATCAACAAGATTTTAGAATCTCCTATCCTGCATTTGTGATCGGATCCGGGGATCCCTTGACAAGAATCCTAGAATCACGATTCCAAAAGGGCGACTAGTAAGAGCATCTGCCCAGTGACAATTTGTATATTATAAATCCATATATCTTTTGTGAAAACATAGGTAAATACACAATGAAGAATCCTTCAATTCTGAACTACAACCAAAGAAATGTTCAGTTTAACTAGAACGATCTAACATATTACACAAAATATATCAACACACTAACACGCTTCTCATGAAAGATTCGCAAAACCTGAATATAGAAAGTCAGCGTAGATTTGATCAAATACTTGAAATGATTCTGATATGTAACTGAAATGTGAAATACTAAAACAAGAGGACTGCAATGATTATCTATCAAAACAATCCAACAGTGGCGACTCGCACGTCTTCCTGTGAACAAAATGATTCAGACAAACAATGTGTCCATTCAGCCGTGTGCTGCATTAATAGCCGTGTTGTGAATGTCTGTGGCATTTTATAATAAAGGCACTGATCTTTCAATAACCACAAGGGCAAAGCGGGACTAACTATTCTTAAAGTTCTCTAGTGTGTCAGTGAAAAGAAAAAAGAAAACACTGAACTGCGCACTCCTCTCTGAATCTCCTCGAGTATCGTGGCATTCAATCCATCATGCAGTTGCATGACTGTGTATTGGACACAACTGCTGTAGTTCAGTGTGACGTGACCTTACAGCTGCCACAGTGAAGGTGTGGGTCTCATCCAGGGCGAAGCGGGTGATCAAGATGTGATGACTTGAACGTAGTTAGCAGGGTAGAGGCCTATTTCTCCGCTGACCAGCTGTCCTTTACACCAGCCCTGCTCGTCCTCCTCACCCAGCTTCATTAACTCTTCACCTGTACGACACAAATATATATTTCATAATACCATGCTTTACTTTTCAATTAGACGTATGCATAGGATAATATAAAACTAGTCATTAATAAAAACCCAGCAGTGAACCAGCTTTGCAGAGTCAACATGCAGTTTCACAAGAGCTGCAGTGTCGTCACTTTTTTGTTTCACACACCCTCGTGCCTGTACAGACACATCGAGCATAAACCAGGTTTCAGGCTCAATTTGTCTCTATGTACCTAGACTCTTAAAAATAAAAAAAGCCTAAAATATACCAGTGTGTATTCAGAGAACTGTAATATTCAACTGCCTCAAAAACGCATTCCCTTATGAAGGTTTGCTGGAGGAACACTGAAAAAAAATAAAACGTGGGATTTACTTTGAAAAAATGTTCACTCTGAAACTGATAGCAAATTTCACAAATAATTACAAAGAAACGACTAGTAACATTGAATTAAATGAGAAATGTAGAAGTTTTTTGCAAAACATAATTCAATAAACTTTCGAAAATCCATTTTCTAAAGTGAACCATTTGTAGTTCTTGTAGGAACCTGTGTTTTTCTTTCATTAAAGAAAGTTTCTCACAGAAGAAAGAAATAATACTTCTGAAAAATATGTTTATAATTATATACACTTGCAGTAGATTCCACAAGGGCATTGGTAACTGACAACATTAGCTTTAGCATCATGCTACAGCCACACCACAAGGTGTCAGTATAAATCCAAGATGACTGTGCAACAAACACAAATACTGAGTACACCTTTAAAGGGGTCATATGACGTTGCTAAAAATAACATTATTTTGTGTATTATTTTATGTAATGAAATGTGTTTATGCAGTTTAAGGTTAAAAAAACACATTATTTTCCACATACTGTACATTATTGTTGCTCCTCTATGCCCCGTCTTTCTGAAACACGTCGATTTTTACAAAGCTCATCGGTCCAAAAAGCGAGGTGTGGTCTGATTGGCCAGCTATCCAGTGCGTTGTGATTGGCCGAATACCTCAAGCGTGTGACAGAAATGTTACGCCCCTCACCATACTGTGATGCCGTGTCCGGCCGGAGCGACGAGACAAAAACATTAAAACCCATTATAAACGAGGCATTTGTTGCATCCAGTGGAGACATAATTACTGGTTATAATGACTTATACTGTCTTTTTACACGTTACGTTGCATCGTGCCGTGTAAACATAAAACCATGTCTGCATTTGTGATCGGAGAAACGACAAACACCAAGCGCTACTCTACACTGCTCAAAACTCACGTTTGAATCGTCAGTAGCAAATCCTTTAAATAAGAAAACGTACTTACAGGCTGTGAGTCAGCATTATTTGTCAGCATCATAGACTGTGGTCAGCATGCGCGCCGAAGGAGAAACAGGGGAACTGAATTCACCGGAACACCAGCATTGTAGGCTACTCTCCCAGGAAACAGTCCTCGTCCTCCGTAAAATGCGTTGCACACATCTAAATATTTGGGTTGAAGTGTTCTGGAACAGTGTTGTAAATACAACTTAACCACTGATTTCTAGTTGTGTCCTCTTTTGGAAGACCAAACAAAGTAGTTTCGCTTTCACAACGAAACACAGCGTCTCCACGATACGGCGGTGACGGCAACAACAATACTACAGCGAGAATAAAAGTTACAGCTTCTTTCTTTGCGTGAACATTTGGGCAGTGTTATGCAAATCTTCCCACACAGTGATGTAGACATGTGGGGGCGTGTTTAAACGAGGCGTTTTAGGAGGGCGTGGACGAGTCTTAACTTTTATAAAGAATATCTCTTTCGGTTTGAGACTTTAGTCTTTACAACTTTAGGGATGTTGTCAAAAGACCAGGTACTTCGGTACCAAGTCGGTACAAAAAAAATGAAAACGTTATGGTACCAGGTTTGTTTTAAGTACCGGTGGTACCGGTCAACCCGGTTCTTGATGCGCTATCCATAAAAGCACTGAGACGTGGCGACCTCAAAAGGAGGAAACACATCAATCTAACAAAACACTTTAAAGACACCCAGATCAAATGAAAGAGTTCAAGCAGGTAAGTTTCATTTTAATTTAGTGTTTCCCATACATTGATTTATTTGTGGCGGCCCGCCACAATATCAAAACTGACCGCCACAAATAGCTTTTCCAAAAGGTTGAGCACTGCACGTGTCAAAGTCGAAACCCGGTGCGGGTGTTTTTATATCACTGTATTTCTGAAGGAAACCGACGGTCTTCAGAAAATTGATAAAGCAGCGCCGTTTGTGAGCTCAGCGCTTATTTGATTACAGCTGTTACTGGGGAAACCTCAATCTCTCCTGCTCTACAAGCGCCTCCTGCTGGCAGAGAATGAATTTGCATATATATGCCGCCACAAATAGAGTGCAAGTGTGTGGGGAAACACTGCTTCTGTAATGAATATTATTCAATATTTTAATTTGAATGTCGGATAGAAATGAACGCTGTTATTAGAGTAGTTAATCGTTAGCATAAGCACGGCTAACGCTACTATAATGAACATTAGAAAGAAGTTTCTTTATTAACTATTTAATGCTCCTATAACTTTTATTAGGGTAAAAAAACAGGAGGATGATATTTACTATTTTTACACACCAGAGGCTTTTAAATTCTAAAATATGCGTGTTAGAGAATGCACATATGGTAAACATTGTTTGTGTCATATCAGTCAGAAAAGCAGTTCTGGGCTTTTTGTTGTTGTTTGTTTTTAGCTAACTTAGTTGTTATTCTTGGCTGAATAACTCTAGAAGGTTTTCAAAAGCCCTTTAAAATTAAATACGTACACCGTTTGGATTAAATGAAAGTATAGTCACATTTTTTAATTAGCAAGTTTTTGTGTTTTGCTTTGGTACCGTAATTGGTACCGAGAACCATGGATTTTAACTGGTATTGGTACCGAATACTGAAATTTTGGTACTGTGACAACACTACTCCAAAGAGAAAGGAAAACTTGAAATCGCATCATATGACCCCTTTAAATCTACTTTACTTGAGTGGGGGGAAAAAACCCTTCAGTATATGACCACCAGGTGTCACTCTTGGCATGTCTGCTATTGCATGTTTTGTTAGAAGTGTTGCCTGACATGTTGAATTTAGGCACTTTCTTGGGTAACAGGGCTCATAAATAACCTGAATGAATCCTTTAAGCATAATATGATATTTAAGGCATGCATGCTTATTCAAAAACCCTCCAGGTGGATCCTGTTTTTTTTTTTTGCCAGTTCACTAGTTCTGAAGCGGTTTCATGGTTTGTCAAAATGTGAGGAAGCAGTCTCAAATAAACCCATGTAACGTGTCATTTACGGTTTATTCACACACACACATGCGCACATGCTTAGATTAACAAACCCCATTTAATTTGATCCTTTCCACAATGCCTTTTGAAATAAATGCACTACCATGCACAGCAAGGCATTGAAAGAACAAAGAAAAGGGGTTCGACAGCCATGTGTATGTTCATGTGTGTGGCATTAATAAGCATTAGTAGGGATTAATACCTGCTTTAAAGCCCAGCTCATCAGCCTCCTGCCCAGTGTAATCATACAGCGCTCTAACGCGAACCCCGACTACCTTCTCCTCCTCGTCCACCCCGTTGGCTGCGATGTATTTTTTGGGGCTTTCTTCATCAGACCAGTCTGAGGAGTAGTCTTTACCCACCCTGTGTGAACAGAAGAGGACTTATAAAACTGAACAAATTCATGGATGAATCATTTTAATAGAAGATGGGAGATTTTACTCCAAAAATCAACTTGGTAATCAGGTGATCTGTGATAGTTCAGCTAAAAACATTTGAAATGTTTCAAATCTATTGAAGGAATTAAATTTGATTAAATTTGTATCCGTGGCATGCTGTGCACATGCAACATACTTTTGAAAGTATTGTCAGTCTCGCCCCACAGATGCTGTCAATAAAGCCCAACTTGTACTGAACCCGGAACATTCCTTCAATATTTACTCAAAGAAAAATAGAATAAAGCAGCACTAGAAATGAGGATTCATATTGATTTTTTTTAAAGAGGAAACTGCAAAAAGCAAATAAAAAGTGTAATTGTTAAAAACTTGATTTACGCATACTGCTCTGAACGATTTTTAGCTTGGAACCAATGACTGGCTCTCACAAGGGACTGGGATCAAATAGGTTCATTTGATTCATCTTAATAGCAGCAATACTATATAAACTACAAAATGCTGATAAATCTAAAAATGTTCTTGTTTTGAAAATCTGCTTAGCTCTGTTCCACAACCTAGTGAGCTACCTTGCTATTTGCTGCCTACATTGGCAGCTGTCTTCTAAGACAATATTCTAACCTACAGTAAATGGAACCTCTAAAATGACTAACTTAGAAGTTTTGTTCACATAATTGACCCATTTATCTGTTGTAGCTTATCCATGTTGTGTTCACAAAATAGCCATTGATCCAGTCAAAAGGCACAACCTGAGAAACACTAATTAAATGTCACCGTTTTGGTCAATGATTTTGGCCCTCCAGAACCATTTTGGCCTTTTCTTGCCGAAATTTTTCAATAGCTGGAATTTCAGCATATCACTACTGCATAATACCCACTTTTGTAACAACCTTTGTGTCAGGAGTGCATCCATGATTCCTTAAAATACTGTCTAGGTAGGCTGCTAACTAGGTTTTAGAACAGAGCTGTTGTCTGTACTCCGAGAGAGGAGGTCAAGAAAAAAAAGTTGCACTGACACTCCAGGTGCATAACCGCTTAGGTTCTCGTAATAGCCATCCGCCTCAAGCCACCTGTGGGATTAAGAGTCAACAGAGACCAGACTAATAAGCAGGAAGCTGCAGAGAGCCACATTTAATACTGCAATTTAACAGGCATTCTCCTGTGTGCCCCTGTTCCCTGTGAGAGAGATTCAGATACACCACACAAACATGAGCCATCTAATGGCGCTTTTCCACTGCATGGTACGGCTCGGTACGGTTCACTTTTTGGGGGTTTTCCACTGGGTACAGTACCTGGTACTTTTTTTAGTACCACCTCGGTTGGGGTTCCAAGTGAACCGTACCGTTACCAAAACATGACGTGTAAACTCGCAACTGTTTTGAACGAGCGCACCTTTTTTTAACAACCAAAAAGTGTTGTTGTCTGTTGCAGAAGAACAGACGTTCCTCTCGTTGATAGCAGAGGAGCGGATCCAGCCAGAGCTTGATAGGGCGATGGGGAATGAAAACGGTTTTTTAGGAGTCGTGGTAGTAGAGGCGGTGCAACTATAACAACATGTGAATAAACCCGCTCACTGTAAAGCGGTACTGAAACGCAAACCGTGCCGAGCCGAACCGTGCCGTGCCGTACTGAGCCGTCCCGAGCCAAGTCGTACCACGCAGTGGAAAAGCGCCATATAATATCTGTACCAGACCTTCTCAGTTCTTTCCAGGCACTTCATTTAGCTAATACCTTTGACCTCCTTTGATCCTATGTTAACATGCTACCCTAACACTCTCTCACACACACACACACACACACACACACACACACACACACACACACACAGAGTCTGAATGTGCTAATTGGTGTAGCTGGTACTAAAAGCAGTGAGTGAAGTCCTCAGGGAAGAACTGTTGCCAGGATAATTAAAAAACAAAACAATAACAACCCTCCACTTCTAAATACAACACTGCAATTAAAAGTTGGACTGTCAATGTAGCAGAATATGAAACTCAATCTGTGTATATATATTTGGGTGGTTGACAAATATATATATTTTTTTATATTCTTGCGTGAATTTTAAGGAAATAGTGTGTTCATGTTGCACCAATTTTGTGTGCACCTTATTTGGTATCATTAAATTGTATTATATATAGTCACTATAATGGCCATCAAGCACTCTGCTCTCCAGATCAGTATCAGCAATAAAAAAAATATGCATTTGTAAGACTAATTGCTATAATTGCTAAAATCTCACTTGTCACCATTTTAATCAACTTTTTTCACACAGAAGTGAACTGTAAAATGTGGCCAAAATGTTCAATTTAAAGTTCCAAAAACTAAACTTGACTGAGGGTAAACTATTCATTTTTTAAAAAATTAACAACATTTTACATTTTTACAATTATTTTATATTTATTTTTTAAATCAAATTCACTTTTTTACATTTCAATGCAAAAATATTTCTAAAATACACTAATATTTCTTTGTGAGCATATGAGCATGCAGTAGTCAGATGTACCTTGTAGTTTCCTGTGGAGTCTTCGGGGGTTCGTCTCCTGCTGAGACAATATTAGTCAGAGTGACCACGTCATCAGAATGACTGTTTCTTTCTCTTCGACTGATGGATCGGTTTGCTTCTGGTGACCACTCCTGTTAAAACATGAAATGCACATGTGAAAATCCATATTATATGTAGCTAACTTGTGTTATACTTACTACCTCTCATTCCTGTAATGTTTAGATTTTAATGACGTATTTAAAAAAAGAATAATGAAAATAATAATGCAAAGTGTGTGTGTGTGTACATATGATATATACAGTGGGTACGGAAAGTATTCAGACCCCCTTACATTTTTCACTCTTTGTTATATTGCAGCCATTTGCTAAAATCATTTAAGTTAATTTTTATTCCTCAATGTACACACAGCACCCCATATTGACAGAAAAACACAGAATTGTTGACATTTTTGCAGATTTATTAAAAAAGAAAAACTGAAATATCACATGGTCCTAAGTATTCAGACCCTTTGCTCAGTATTTAGTAGAAGCACCCTTTTGATCTAATACAGCCATGAGTCTTTTGGGAAAGATGCATACAAGTTTTTCACACCTGGATTTGGGGATCCTCTGCCATTCCTCCTTGCAGATCCTCTCCAGTTCTGTCAGGTTGGATGGTAAACGTTGGTGGACAGCCATTTTTAGGTCTCTCCAGAGATGCTCAATTGGGTTTAAGTCAGGGCTCTGGCTGGGCCATTCAAGAACAGTCACAGAGTTGTTCTGAAGCCACTCCTTCGTTATTTTAGCTGTGTGCTTAGGGTCATTGTCTTGTTGGAAGATAAACCTTCGGCCCAGTCTGAGGTCCCGAGCACTCTGGAGAAGGTTTTCGTCCAGAATATCCCTGTGCTTGGCCGCATTCATCTTTCCCTCAATTGCAACCAGTCGTCCTGTCCCTGCAGCTGAAAAACACCCCACAGCATGATGCTGCCACCACCATGCTTCACTGTTGGGACTGTATTGGACAGGTAATGAGCAGGGCCTGGTTTTCTCCACACATACCACTTAGAATTAAGGCCAAAAAGTTCTATCTTGGACTCATCAGACCAGAGAATCTTATTTCTCACCATCCTGGAGTCCTTCAGGTGTTTTTT
>NW_015505363.1:530570-546460 GCF_001515645.1 Sinocyclocheilus grahami
TTTTTTTGTAGCCTTGGCCAGATCTGTGCCTTGCCACAATTCTGTCTCTGAGCTCTTGAGGCAGTTCCTTTGACCTCATGATTCTCATTTGCTCTGACATGCACTGTGAGCTGTAAGGTCTTATATAGACAGGTGTGTGGCTTTCCTAATCAAGTCCAATCAGTATAATCAAACACAGCTGGACTAAAATGAAGGTGTAGAACCATCTCAAGGATGATCAGAAGAAATGGACAGCACCTGAGTTAAATACATGAGTGTCACAGCACTTAGGACCATGTGATATTTCAGTTTTTCTTTTTTAATAAATCTGCAAAAATGTCAACAATTCTGTGTTTTTCTGTCAATATGGGGTGCTGTGTGTACATTAATGAGGAAAAAAAATTTAATTAAATGATTTTAGCAAATGGCTGCAATATAACAAAGAGTGAAAAATTTAAGGGGGTCTGAATACTTTCCGTACCCACTGTATATATATATATATATGTGTGTGTGTATGTATATGTATACACATACTCCTATACAGACAATCTAAAATGATTTGTGAGTCACCCAAACTGATTCAGTTCATGTCAGATGAATCTTATGTCTGATTGAGAATAAGTTGCTAAAAAGCACCCCAACAAACAATTTACCTTCAAATTTTACAGCATTTTGTGTTGCATGTTCATTTTTTATTGCAATAAGCAATGACAATGCAATACATTATACTGTCACTACATTATTTCACACCCAGTTTTCCCTTCTAATAACAAGGGAGAATTAAAGTTCAAAACTAAATATACTGTTTATTATATATACCTTTGTTTTTTTTTTACAAAATGACTCAAATTAGGTTCAATCAATCCAAGTAAACAACCTTGCCTTAAAGCAGAACAAGAATACAGACAGATCAGTCACACAATGTGACTGTGACATAACATCACTTATATTCACAGTCACATGTGGGACCATCATCCAGTCAGCCTTCTATCACCGTGCAGAGAGAGAAAGAGCGCTGTGCTTATTTACAGCCATACAAAGGGCTCCAGTGTGCTGGCAGAGCAGGGAGGATGCCAGAAGTTTCCTCTGGAGGTGTCACTTACCTGGGCAAACTTGACTAAAAGCTTCATTTTAGCTTTGTGACCGCTATTCACTCTCCTACTGCTCGATTAAACATTCACATCATGGGGGTTTTTTAAATTTCTGACAGACTCAGACTCCACGACACATCTGTACACATACAGTTGTGTATGTACAAACCTCATTTGCATAAACGGACATGCTGACACTGCCACTGTGTGTCTGCATGTGTTTGTGTTGTGGGGAGGGCTGGAAAGGAAGGGGGAGGAGACTGCCATTAGGGAGAGGGATCCGGCATTCCAGAACCCACTCATGGGCCGTGCAAAGACAACAGCTCATTCACGCTCTGCCTATTAGAAATTCACCATCACTGGAGCCCAGGGCCAAAACAGCTCTATGGTTGACGACTCCACAGCAGTGTTTGGGTCCGTAAATGTCATATCTTTTCTAAGCAAATGTTCGCATTCAAGTTTGGTAGTCTGGTAAACGTCTTTCCTGGCATTCTTGTGATGTAGCAAATATTCTAAACAAAACAGCATTTTGCAGAGAGAAATTTACTATACCTCAAACTGTGGCCAATTCATGCTCATTCCTGGCCCATGGGTGTTCCTCCACCACCTAAGGTCCTCCGCGTCATTGGCTGTGTTGATGGTCTGGCCGAGGTCTCGGTACAGGGCTCGAAATCTGTACACAAATCAAGTACTTGAGTAAAAGTACAGATACCCTAATAAAATATTACTCCAGTAAAGTCCAAGTACTTGTTTTAATTTTTACTTGAATAAAAATACAAAAATACTTCATTTTTAGTTCTTCGTTCAAGTATTAAAAGAAATCAATGAATAATGGGTATTATTAAGGGCTGTCGCGATTCATCGATTTTATTCGACTATTCGATTTTTTAAAATCCTTGACTTCACACTTGCACTCTCAGACACTTGCACTTCCACTAGCGACGTCACTTGCATTCTTAATTTTTTTATTTTGTTCTATTTATTTATTTTTTTAGTTTGAATCGCTCAACATTTTACAACAGTTGCCAGGTGGTGAAGACAAGACAAAAGAAATTAACTTACAATGTCACTTGCAATCTCCACTTGCACTCTCCGATACCTGCGACGTCACTTGCAATCGACACAAATCGTGCGTGTTGCCAATGGAGACAAGACGCTGTGGTGGTGATTAAACGATTAAAACTAATTTTGTACCGTAACGTACAGGGTCCTGCAAGCCATCTGTAGGAGAAAAAGACGAGACCCGCAAATCCGTGGCCACAGAACAGCAGAATATGAACGCAATGCGCAAAGTCTCTCGCTAAGCATTTTCCTCCTGTAGTACAAGCAAGCAGGTGAGCCCAGAATAAACGCAACACGCAAAGTTTTGCGTTAAGCATTTTTCTATATATAATAAACTGTCTACAGCTCTTTTATATCACTGTCTTTGTCCATTAAGCTACATTACGTGTTTTATTTATAATAATTTTCTATGGGAGGAAAATTTTTTACGTGCAATTTAATGCATTGCGTTCTGGACTCGTCTGCTTGCCTGTACGGAGTTGATCCTTTTAAAATCACTTAATGCATTTCATAATGCACGTTCATATTTGCTGTTCTGTATATACTTTGAGTCAACAACAAGATAGGCTACTGAATTGTCTTTATCATCCGTTATTATGCCACATTAAGCATTTTGCTGTATGGGAGGACAAGTGAAAGTTTGCGCATTGTGTGCATTGCGTTCATATTCTGCTGTTCTGTTGCCACGGATTTGCGGGTCTTGTTTTTTTCTCCTACAGATGGCTTGCAGGACCCTGTACGTTACGGTACAAAATTAGTTTTAATCGTTTAATCACCACCACAGCATCTTGTCTCCATTGGCAACACCCACGATTTGTGTCGATTGCAAGTGACGTCGCAGGTATCGGAGAGTGCAAGTGGCGATTGCAAGTGACATTGTAAGCTAGTTTCTTTTTTCTTGTCTTCACCACCTGGCTACTGTTGTAAAATGTTGAGAGATTCAAACAAAAAGTAATCAATAAATAGAACAAAATAAAAAATAAAAAAGACTGCAAGTTACATCACTAGCGGAAGCACAAGTGTCTGAGAATGCAAGTCTGAGAGTGCAAGTCTGAGAGTGCAAGTGCAAGGCTGTAGCCAGAGCCCTTTCCATTTTGCTCGCGTCGACTAACCGGCAAAATACCGGAAGTGGCGCATTTCACGGATGAGAATCCATAAAACACAATATTACACTGTTTCTCAAGGCTGCATGATATATTAAACCCATTTAAAAATCATAATTAAGCATAATTGTGAATTCACAAACGCTACGATTTAATTTAATAATTATATGCGATGCAGTTCTAATACAGTACATGCGCTTAAATTATTTACATGCGTGTAGGTTAAGTACATGTGTCACACAGTGGCTCTGTTCACAGTAGTTCCACAGGAACTGTTATCATTTGTACTGGTATCGTTTGGGTTTATTACAAAGTTCATCTGGGAACGCAACGTGCGCCATTTCATCAGATTTGTAAGGTAAATCATTTATAAATCTATGCAAACACAGGAGGATACATAGTGGTTTCAAAATAAAAGCTCAAACCCTCACTCTGAGTTTACACGTTTTGATGTCCACATTCTTTTAATTACAGTGGCTATAGCATTTCTGTCCTAAAGAAATGGCCAAATATTAAAGATTAAGTGGACATTTGAATGAAATGGTGCTTGGTCAATATTTATTAAACTGCAGATTAAAATAGAATAGGCCTATACCCTAAATAAGGATAAATTATATTGGAACGCATCTCCAAATTAATCGCATACACAGATGCACATTGCCATTACAGTCAGCGCCGAACAACAGGCAAATAAAATATAAACTGAGGTTACAAAAGTGATTCAGTCCAGCTCAATGTTTCTTTTGTTCTTAGATCAACATTAATGATTGGCAGTAGCGGCTGCTGTCAATGCATGGACCCAATACACCCTTGTTTTCTTTCTCAACTCTTTATGTTCACTTAAGACATAACCGATTGTATTTATGGGATATTTTGATATAATTCTGTGTGTATTTGTCCATTTGAATGTGTAAGAATGCGAGAAAGAGAGCTCAGTCCAGTGTTCGCATATATAAGAGGCGGCTTTTGTGTGTGTGCTTTGTGTGTGTGTGTGTGCAGCACAGAAAACAGCGCACGAGTGCAGAAGTGAGTTCTATTTCATCTTCTTGCAGTTGAATCTTTTGAAATCACAATAAATGTGCATAAAGAAATCGAGAAGCAGAATCGAAATGTAATTTTATAACAAGTAATTTGATTGCTGACCTTACGCATCTGATCTGATTTCCGAAATTGGAATAGCTTTTCAATTTCCAACCCTCCTACTAAATTATTTCATCCTTGCATGCAAAAAGACCTGTATGGTGACTATATTTGCAACTTACTAGGTTTATCATTTGTCATTTTTCCCCCGATAATGTCGATAATCGTCTGTTACCTGACTGTTGACATCGACATCGCGATACTTACGATACATCGTCTATATACGATAATATCGTCATATCGCCCAGCCCTAGTGTGTAATAAAAGTGTACGCGCGTTGTGCACCCACCTATAGGCGCATATTACTAACGCGCTCTTTAAATAAAAAAAATTCAATATTGCGCCTGACTTTAGACCAGGTTTTTGTTGGTCAATGGCGCAGTCTAATTCAGTTGCCTCAAAATAGTAACGCGCCAGCAATGCACCTGAACACACCTCGTTTTCAGACCAGCACGCCCATGGGCGTAAATGCATTTGCTATTTGCACAACGTGGCAAAAACTAGCAACTAGCAAAAACACTTGCGCCGCACCTGGCCCCGCATTGCGCCAGGTGTATGATAGGGCCCTTCATGTCCACCGCTGCTACCAACGAACAACAGGCAAATAAAATATAAACTGAGGTTACAAAAGTGATTCAGTCCAGCTCAATGTTTCTTTTGTTCTTAGATCAACATTAATGATTGGCAGTAGCGGCTGCTGTCAATGCATGGACCCAATACACCCTTGTTTTCTTTCTCAACTCTTTATGTTCACTTAAGACATAACCGATTGTATTTATGGGATATTTTGATATAATTCTGTGTGTATTTGTCCATTTGAATGTGTAAGAATGCGAGAAAGAGAGCTCAGTCCAGTGTTCGCATATATAAGAGGCGGCTTTTGTGTGTGTGCTTTGTGTGTGTGTGTGTGCAGCACAGAAAACAGCGCACGAGTGCAGAAGTGAGTTCTATTTCATCTTCTTGCAGTTGAATCTTTTGAAATCACAATAAATGTGCATAAAGAAATCGAGAAGCAGAATCGAAATGTAATTTTATAACAAGTAATTTGATTGCTGACCTTACGCATCTGATCTGATTTCCGAAATTGGAATAGCTTTTCAATTTCCAACCCTCCTACTAAATTATTTCATCCTTGCATGCAAAAAGACCTGTATGGTGACTATATTTGCAACTTACTAGGTTTATCATTTGTCATTTTTCCCCCGATAATGTCGATAATCGTCTGTTACCTGACTGTTGACATCGACATCGCGATACTTACGATACATCGTCTATATACGATAATATCGTCATATCGCCCAGCCCTAGTGTGTAATAAAAGTGTACGCGCGTTGTGCACCCACCTATAGGCGCATATTACTAACGCGCTCTTTAAATAAAAAAAATTCAATATTGCGCCTGACTTTAGACCAGGTTTTTGTTGGTCAATGGCGCAGTCTAATTCAGTTGCCTCAAAATAGTAACGCGCCAGCAATGCACCTGAACACACCTCGTTTTCAGACCAGCACGCCCATGGGCGTAAATGCATTTGCTATTTGCACAACGTGGCAAAAACTAGCAACTAGCAAAAACACTTGCGCCGCACCTGGCCCCGCATTGCGCCAGGTGTATGATAGGGCCCTTCATGTCCACCGCTGCTACCAACATTGTAACAATACAAAGCTGGTTGAAAATCAGCACACTTATCTTTTTAGTTACTACTATGAGCCTTTTAGGTGTTAAAGTACAAAAAGATGCCCTTTTGAGGGTACTGCCTAGTCACAAGCTGTGTGTACCCCTACAGGTACAATTTTTGCACTTTTATTTCCCTGAAAGTGCACCAAAGGAAGAAAATGAGGCAAAGAGACTAGGGGTGGGCTTTTTGAACACCCTAGTAACATGCTAAAACCACCCACTACACCCCAGTGTCCTGCTGACCAGTTCTGTTCAGACAATCCCTTCTTTAAAAAAAAAAAAATCTAGTTTTTAGTTTCATAACCACTGCTACCAGAACATAAGAGCAAGGAACAATAAGTACCATGGAAATACAAAGAATGAGGGAGGGATAAAGTAAACATCAAGATTCCTGTACATGAAACTTAACTATATATGATTACCACACAGCTCAGCCCTGTAATTACAGCTCAACAAAAGTAAACACTTGTGCAAAACTGCAGAGACAGGTTTGAAGGTGTTGCTTTTGTTGCTATTCTGAACATGTAACTCCATGCTGCTTAAGCTAACGCCGAAACACAAAACGAAATTAGGTATTTGTTCACTGATTAAAAAACTAATTGATACACAATGTTTCAGCTCTTTTGAAATGACCCTGGTTAATAGTCAACGACATGCTCAGAATTCCTCATTAAGTAAACATAATGATAGCAGAGAGCCTGGAAAAACAAATAAGCACTTATTAATGGTTAACATTCTTCATTTATTTCAGTTTTTAGCTATGAGACATATAAATTAGGGATGCACGATATATCGGCCACCATATCGGCCGATAAATGCTCATTTTTTCTGTTATCGGTATCGGCCAAATTTTCTTATTTTATATCTTAAAGCCGATAAATAATGCATTATTTCCTTCAGAGACACTTCAGATGCGCGCTGTTCGTTTGCAGCCTTTTGTGCAATTGTACGTTGTAATATTGTTTACTTGATGTATATCTGATTTATCTCATATAGAATGCGTTTGGTTAAGTTAAAAGAGCGCTTCAGTTTACCAGTGATAAACTCAAACAGCAGTGCACAACATTAATAACTATGATTGGAAATGTCGTGTATATAACATTTTAATGAGAAAATTAAGATTAAAAAAAATAAATGGACTAATAAAACCCTAAAAAATTAATAAAGTCATTAATAAAACTAAAAAACTGTTTTCTGTGCTTTTTCTCATACCTTTTCTGCTTCCTGGGTAAATTTCTCCAGGCGGTCCGTGAACTTGCGGACCTCATCTTGGGATTTGGTGGGGTCAGCCTTGGCATGTGTTTCACGGGTCAATGACGTGCGCTCTTCCTTCCGGGCTTGGTGATAACTCTTTTTGGTAGACTCCACCTACCGCAGAGAAGATTTTTACACAACCATACTATTTACTCATTACTAAATACACTGTTACACCAAATACACACATGGTTCTCTTAAAACATACTTTTAAAAGGATAGCTCGCCCAAATATAAAGATTCTGACATTATTTACACATCCTAATGTTTACCCCAAACGTGAATGGTGGTCAGGCTATTTTACTAAGCTAAATTTACATTCCATAATTTTACATTCCATAAGAAACTAGTTCAGGTGCCATGACGATGAGCAGATGATAACATATAATTTTGGGTGTACTGCCCATTTAAAAACAAAACAAAACAAAATACACAAAACAAAACAAACAAAACGTTGTTCTCTCAGCCATCGTGGCTCATGGATCAAAATTCATAGTATTGGCTTTGTATTCTGCACAGGAGGAGACTCACATCCTTCAGTTTTCGGACCCAGGGTTTCTGGGCCTTGCGGAAGCCTTCATCGGCATCTTTGGTCTCACGGAATCCACCAATCATTTGCTTGTGGAAGGCATCCTTCTGCCAGTTTCTAATCTTTTCGCTGTCCTCAACAACCAGTTTCTCTTTTAGTTCCATATGGATTTCACTCAGTCTGTCTGCTGCATTCATGAAAGCATGCCAGGCCTTTTCCAGAGTCCCATACTGTGGGCCTGCAGGACAGAAATCAGAATTTAGCTTTATCTGTCAGTTAATTACACTGGATATTTGCTTAAAAGCCCAAGTCAAAAAAGTAATTCTCATCTTCTGCTCTCTAGATACATGTCTTGCCTTGTCTATACTAACTGTAGGTCAGTGTGTCTGCCCCTTTAAGGTCACATGGTCTTCAAAAAACAGCCATGCTTGCAGGAAATATAGTCAAAATCCAGTATATGTACACTGGTTGCTAAAGAAATGACGCACAATATAAAGTGATCACGGACACGACACAACATTAGCGACAAAGGCCGCATCACTGTATATCAGTGGCGTTCCGTCCATATAAGCTGCGAATGCTCCGCATACCCAGGCCATTTGAGAGAATAAGTTCAAGGGATAATTCATATAAACATGATTACGAGTTGATCCCTTGTCATTTGAAATGTAACTTAAAGCTTAAAGAGTTAGGAATAAGTACGTACAATGATTTATTTGCCAAACGGCAGTAATTTTCTTTAAATCTACCAGTTGCGGTTGGTTCCTGGCAAGCAGATTCTCCGCAGCTTTCTTGTCTCCACTCTGTTGTTATGACTCTTCAGGATTGTAGCGCATTCTCAGTGATTTGCTGGTCTGCGGCAGATTTAATGCACGAGGTAAGCTGTCAGCGAAGCGCTCGCCCAAGCGGAAAAATGTGCTGTTGCTGTCAGATCTCGATTGACGAAAATCACATTGTGTTTGATGCAAAACCAACTCGACCAAATCAAAAGAAAAAAAACACTGTAACTGTATATTTTTGTTTTCTCAAGCAAAGCAAATTTTAAAAGTCCACTGAAAACATATCTTCTTACATGTCTGGTCATAGACAACACAGTGTTTATAAAAACGTGGGCTATATAAAATTTTAATAATAACAAACATCATATTGTTCTCGCTTACAGTTAAAGTCCTTCTCTGATTTTATTATTGTTTGCAAGGTTGCAACGTTACTTTGCAATATTTTAAATATTTTTTTGGTATTTTGCATGGTCTGTTATTAGTGTCACCCGGGTGGGAATTTTAACACCTATTCACAGGGAATAAAAAAATAATTTAGCAGATGTAGAGACATAGACCGGGGGAATCCCCCCATTTCTCCCTCTGATTACGTATCATAACGTAACTAAGTGTAAACATTATTTGGTGGTTTTTACTTGGAAAACCAGCTATATTTTACTTGCATTGGAATAATGGATAAACTTGAAGCGATAGAAGAAGGATTGGATATGAATTTCATTTACAAATAAGGTAGGAAATGTGCATACTTTTAAATCGACACCTGCCACGGTGTTTCTTAGCTATTTGTCATCTCTGATCCCTTTTGAGTGTCCTAAAAGCCGGGGGATTTATCACTCAGCATACCCGGTTAAAAAAGTCACCGCTCGCCACTGCTGTACATTTTCATACCTTCTTTCCCCCAAACTACTGCACAGCTATTAAGAATGGGCACTGGCAGAGTAACATCACTGACAGATTTATAATCATTGTATTATGATACTTATAAACTCATCAGAATAGAATGTGTTGATGTTACTGTAGAGGGATGCGTCTACTTTAGGAGGATGAACTATGAGACTCAAAGTCATACTCGCCTTTCTCCACAACACCCCTCCATTTCCTGGCCCAGTCACTCAGCTGCTGAGAATAGCCCTTCTCAATCTTGGCCCGCTCCTGGAAGCAGCTGACCAGCTCGTTGCATAGTTTGTAGCCATCGTCAATGCGTTTAACCGTCCTCTTGTAGTTCCCAGGCTGACCAACGAAAGTCATGTTAGAGTCATATTAAAATGTTGCACACAGAGTTGATATATTTCATTTTTAAATCTGACTGATCCGGTTCTCAAGTTTAGCTCAGTGACTCAATGATCTTGTCACGGCAGTTAAAAGCTAGGATTATCATTGAATAATTACATTTCAGTCAAGTAAAGTTTATTAATTATTAAATGTAAGATTATAGAATTAGATTCATTATTTATGACTCTAGTTCCTTTAACATACATAAACCAGTTTAGGAGTAGGGTAAGCTGTGTTAATTTTAAGTTAGTTTTTCCTTTAAGCAAGGAGAAATTAGATCGTATTTACTGTATATTGTTGCACCAACAAACACAAGGGCTTTGTGACAAATCTCAAAAGCGGTAAGCTACATTTGGGGTAAGCTGTGTAATGTCAAGCGATGAATTGAATTATAAGGGAATACATGAATAATTTATATTTCAAACAAAACTATGAATACAAATAAACTATTTATTATACACAACACCATTCCAAAAATATATTTTGCTACCCCACTGGCACATTCTACCCGATTCTCCCCAAAATTACTGTCTGTACTACACTGCCAACAAAGCTGATAGTAAAATAAACCTTTCACTTTCACTTCACTATCTAAAAGCACTTCATATCTGTTAGTTGTCTCCAAGACAAGTGTGGACCTGACCAAGCATGCTTAAAAAAACAATGGAGAAGTGGTACTCCTACTACAAATCTCGCCAGAAGCGGTAACCTCTTAGAGAACACATGGAAATATCAGATCTGCAGGTATCCGTTCCTGTAGTCTCCAACACCCTGGTTGGACGCTACAGTATGCGGCCCACTCTATCAGGAAGATCGTGTGCATATGTGTATTTGCGGTGGGGGATACTTACCTCCCAGAAGCTGTCCCAGCTCCCAATGTCTTGCAGATCACCGTTGGAAGACATTTTGGGGTCACCCTTGCAGCACAGAATGATGGCGGCTGTCTGTCAAACTGTGAAGAACAAGACATGAAATCAAATAGTGCCAACAACTGTAGTTAGTAACAGCAACATTTTTACATTATCGAACAAGACACAACCAAAGACAGCAGTCTTGCCAGAGAAGTTTATCCAGTCTCTGCTCTACATGACACAGGCCCTCAAGTTCAATCCAAAAAACTAAGCAGAGGCAATTCAAAATATATTCCATAAACATTTCACTTGCCAGCAACCTGTTGTGACCCAACACTCCTTGGCCTCTACAGTTAAGACATCTGCCCAGGCACAGTAATCCTGTATTCCAATACAGAGAGGAAGCCAGCATAGGCCAGTCTCACCTCTCTGTGTCTTTGTGTCTGCCTAAGGCAGCCTAGGTGAGGCAGAAGCTTCTCTGCACCAGTGGGTGGAGTCACAAAAATTATGCCACCGTCATCCAGGTCCTCCCACTAATTTGTTCTGGTGGAATGTTGAGTACACTACTATAAATAAAAGGTTCTTTATTTGCATTGATCTTTCCATAAAGAACCTTTAAAGGGGTCCTATTACGCTCTTTTACAAAGTCTTGATTTTGTTTTGGGGGTGTACTAGAACACGCTCTCATGCTTTGTGTTCGAAAAACGCATTATTTTTCACATAAATTTACATTATTAAAATACCTTTCTCCCCAGCCTGGCACAAACGGCTCGATTAGTTCTGGCTTTGATGAAGGTCCGCCTTCCGAAAAACAAAATGTGTTGTGATTGGTTAGCTGTCCCAGTGCGTTGTGATTGGCGAACAGCTTAGACGGTGTTTCAGTACTGCCACGCCCCTTGCTCCGTCTGTCGACAAAAGCTTTTGGCGAATCCGGCATTGTGCTCCCTCATGTTGTGGAAGCGGTCCTCAGTAAAATGCGCAGCACACAATAGCAAATTGGGGTTATAATGCTCAGGAACAGAGTTAAAAATAAATTGCAACCATTGTTTCCTGACATCATCCGCTTTCGGAAGCCCAAACAAAGACGTTTGGGCATGGAGGTGAAAAATAAATAAATAAATAAAAATAAAAAATACAGAGTTTCAGGCGGTCGCACACCGGACGAGAAGCACAGCGTCGCATCGCGCCACGTCTTTAAAATTCAAATACTTTATTTTCTATGAGTGTAGGCACACCGGCGGCGCCATTCGGCGTCTGTCCGCGGCGCCCAGCTACGTCATGTTATACTTGTAAGAATTGTTCTAGAAATGCCGAAAATTTGACGCTACAGCACAGCAGCTCTTCTTCTTCGTTTTCTCTGATGCACCAATTCTGCAGCTGCACTTCTTCTTCATCGTCTCGTCTGATGCACTCACTCAACCAAGCGTTCTAACCACAACCTCGCCCCTCCCCACCCCCCAACCTTTTGAATTTCTGTAGGCGGGCATTATTTGTAATGATATTCCAATGAGCCGCTTTGTGATCTCACAAAGCCCGGAAAACAAACACTGTAGTCCAAACGAGCCGTTCGTTGTAGTTCTTGAAAAGGGATTTTTAAAAAACAAAATATCTCCCTTTGGAGTGGACTTTGAGATTAGTAACTTTCTAGATCTTTTTTATGCCCAAACATACACACTGACTAAAATTAAAAAAAGTGAAAAAGCATAATAGGACCCCTTTAACATCCATGGAACCTTTCCATTGCACAAAGGGATTTTTATAGTGGAAGAAAGACCTTTAGATCATTAAAATGTGACCTCTGCTGGCAAAATGAGTCGGAATGAGCACATTTTCAAAAATTTGTTATCTTCATTTTCAACATTCTACATTAAAATACCTTCAAAATCATATATAACTTGTATGAATCAGACAAAAAATGACTGAGCTACAGTCATTTGAAGGCGATAGAGTCAGCAAAGTTGATTTTGAGAAAAATCAAGTTAAAGTTTTCTGAAGGTTCCAAAGCAAAATCACCAAGCAACAATACATATTTTCCTACATATATTTTCTTAAATCACAATATAGCGTTTTTTTATTTTATCTTTATTAAAAATAAGAAACAAAAATGCAAATAAACTGTAGTTTAAACAAGAGCAGCGAATGATTCCGTCTTTCTTTTAATGTTTGATTAACATCGAGACAGATCAATATTTTGACCTACTGTAATGCATGGATCTAATGTTACACATTCTAATGTTACACACTTTTCCCCAACCATTAACTGAACGTTCATGTAAGACACAACAGATCATGTTTGTGTGAATCTCGCCAAGACATATTTCGCAATAATGTACTTTATAGGGAGATCGCGCGCTCTCTGAGAGGTTGCAAATGTCAGTCAGCGCGATCATTTTGTTTGTTAGCATGGGTTTGAAAATCATATTTTACTAGTTCAGACTCATGTCATTCAGAATTCGCTATGAATATTCATAAAGCTGGAATGCTGCGCTTCGCAACGATATATCCTACAACTTGTGGTGAGACGCAGCAGTCGTCCAGAAGTGAGCAGAGAAAAGGATCTCCTCTCAGAAAACGTACAAATAAAGATAATTTTAGAAGTTTAATTACTATTTGAAGCATTGGGACTCACTAGAAGAGGGCTTGATGAACTCATTTCTGTGAAAACCTCAAATTCGACCAAAACTTAAATTTTTCACTTCTTTTGCCTGTAGCTCAATATTAGACCGTGTACTTTCCGACTCATTTTGCCAGCACGGGTCACAAATGTTCTTTACACCAAGAACAAAAATGGTACTTTTAAGAACTGTTCACTGAAAGGTTCTCTGGAGAACCCAAAATGGCTCTTCTATGCCATCGCTGCACACTCTTATAAATAAAGGTTTCAAAAATGGGGGTTTCACATTAGGGGCTTTTGGCCTGGGTGGTTATAGGAACTCACTTATAAGGACTAGCCACCAGTGCAGTACCCGGAGTATTAATGTTGCATTCACACTGCCAGTAGGAACTCTGAAGTGACATAAGCTGGTTGACAGTGACATAATTTAAGCGCGGCCTTCAACAACCTCAACAACTGGAGGATAGAGGAAGGAGAAGAGCCTGGACTTCTGACGTCTGTCCATCTATCACTGGTTTCCATGTTCGTGGAGTTTCTGGAGTAAGCATGTGTAAACTGGGTGTTTACACTGCTTTTTAAAAATGGCAGGTGCCAGTGTTTCGTATGGCATGCGTTCGGCCAATCAATGTACACGTCACTGGGAGCTCCTATTGTGCTGGGTTAGATTTACTCTGTAGTAGGGGCTAATTTAGTCTCCCCATATGGTGTTCCTTTTACTAAAATCATTCAAAATTCCTGGGTTGTGAACACACAAAGTCGTGTATTTCAGCCAATTGTTATAGGAACTATGAAAACTTTCCTCCGGTGCAAAAGCTCCAATTAGAAAAAACATTTTGGGTTCCCCAAAGAACCTTTCAGTGAGCAATTCTTAACAGAACCATTTTTTTCTTAGTGTGAAAAAAATCTGAATAATCTAAATTCCATTTTTCCATTCGTGCAATGGAAATCTTCCATAAATGTTACAGGTTATTAATGGTTTAACCATAAACGCCAGTAAAGAACCTTACATTTTTATTAGTGGAAAATCCCCTTTTATATGGAACCATTATTTTTAAAAGTGTAGCAAGACAGTAATGTTGATAAAAAATATGTCCAATGCCATGGAAGTGTCCATTCGCTATTGCTCATGGGGACACAGGAGACACTATGCCTCTCAGGCACTTAACTATCACCTTAAAATAACCTGTTTATTAACACACAAACTGCTTTGGCTATTGCATAAACTACATTTAGTCCAAACAGAACAAGTATGTGTACACCTAATGAACCTTGTACACACTCTTCCCATGCTTGTATATATTTAGCACTATTTCTGGCCTTGGATTCTCTTCGTATTGTCTGAGCCAAGGTTGTATAGCTTCCTCAAACAGACACAACAAATGGGAGGAAGGAGTGGGATTGGCCGCGCAGAGGCATCTGCTTCCAATTCAGGCCAAACTGGCTATGCTAATGGAAAATTAGCATCCTCAAGCAGGATTTGGGAAATAACAGATTGTTGAAGAGCATTTGCTGTGGATTTGTCAATCTGTTGAATGGTTTGTTAAATCCTGGTTTTCAATATCTTTTTAAATTTGACAAAGGTAGGGCTGGACAGTGCAATGGGATAAATAAATAAAAATTACCATTACAAGATATTATTTTTGGTTCATATCGCCTTAGCTTTAGCATTTTAGAGAAACAACTGCTTTTAGCATGGCTAAGAGACTAAAGCCGTATTCGCACGGGATTAGTATTACCTGGTGACCTCCAGTCATTTGTAATAATTGCGGAGGTTGTCTGTGATCTTAATCCCGTGCGAATCGGCCATGTCTGTAATTTGTAAAGTAAAAATTCCCCCGCAAATGGCCTACCATATTTCGCCTAACACCGAGGTCCATCCATCTTTCGCGAAGAATGGAGCTGCACTGGAGTATTTGATAGCATTGTGGGTGCCGTCATCATATGGCTACACCATACAATTTGCAGAAAGAGAAAGCTGAAAAGGTTTTGAGGTTAACTTGTTACAAATCAAGCATAAAGCTTGAGATATTATTTTAACCTGGTGAAATGTAAATGACACTGCGCACGAAACTATATTAGTTTTTTGTTTTTTTTATCCATCTGGACCATAGAACGGGACTCTCAAAGCCTTGACATCCGGGTATCCGGTAGGACTGTGCATCACCAGCAAAGTCACGATACGATACGTATCACAATACAGAGGCCACGATACGTATCACGATACATGACTGCACTGAATTTCACCTCAGCAGAATTGAGAAAAACAGCGGTTTATTAAACACTGCTTACTATAGTGCCATTTCTAACTATTGGCAGAGCAGGCAGCTGACCTCTGCATTATGAAGGGCCTCCATAACTGTACCACAGTACAATATAGGTAATGGCATATGTTTCATGTTTACATTGTGCACTCCCCACCAGGTACAATATTCTGATTGTTTGTATCTTGTTTTTAGCATTTAAATTTTTAAGCCCATAAATAAAAATGTACTTGTTCTAATAAATTTATATTGTAATGTACTCATTCTAATATGTTTAAAAA